>NW_007378228.1:134252-136345 GCF_000475195.1 Diaphorina citri | reverse complement strand
TCATGCGAAAGCGGTTCCGAGGTAGGAACAATCTTTCTAAATAAAAATAAATAAACTTCGGGGAAAAACTGAAAACTTGAAAGAGAAAATGTACACGGATCATAAATTTTACCCAATTATGTTTGTATTTAAATAATTGAATTGAAGGCTCAAAGAGAATATTACAGTACCTTCCTATTCTGACACTAGAAAGAAGATTTTCATTTGTAAAATGGAAAACTAAGTAAAGAGAGGGTTGTGACACCCAAAGAAGTGTTCTTCACATTTTAATTTTCAGCCGTTTTCAATACTCGTATATTTTGCAAAACCGTAATCAACATCTCTGAAAATTGCACTTGAAAATAATAATAATACTGAAAATAAAAAATAGAAACTTGACCATTTACTTTTATACAAAGTGTTGATGTCCACAGATTTTTAACTAAAATAAAATGAAGAAATTCACTCTGATTTGGTTGTGTCCTTCATAACTCACATTTGCGTCCTTCAAAATAATCATAACACAGAAATGAAAATTTAACGAGTACGCTAGAAAACTTTACAAGACAACATTTCCGAGGAAAAAATATAAAATGCTGAACACTATAAATAATGAGGTGCTAGAAGGAAAAAATATGCTGAAAGGAAAAGAAGAATTCATGGAAAATAACTGACACACAAATTAGTGTCTTGGAAAAGTACGAGATAGTTTATGTAGAGGTCACAACAACAAACATAAGTTACCTCGAAACTACATGGGTAGGGAATTAGGGATAGCTGGAAAACATTGAAAAACAAAACTAACTGAAGTATTAACTGTAGGTACTTAGGTATTACTTTTTTTTCTTCCGCCAGCCATAAAGAAATTATGAAAGTATCACTTTTTGATCTTAAAAATTAATAAGATCCTAGTAAAATAGATAGTCAAACCTAATACCTACTCATTTTCACCATCACTTCCCATTTTCAAAAAACTTGGAAATGTTATGATTTTGAAAATAATGTTCTTCAATTTCCTCCATCACTTTCAACTAGAAATGCGAGTAATTTTGCAAAGAAAACTTTTTTCCACCCAAAATGTCAACGTTATTTTACCTTCTCTCCAGAACATTTTATATTTAAAAATTTAAAAAGGTCTTATTGTTTGTGTTTTTCTTTGAAAATGTTATATGCGATTTATTAGTAATCAAATATAAAAGACCTTGTTTAGACTGCGAGAGTAAAAGGACTTTTCAATCCTATGCTGTCAGCATAAACAAGGTATATTCTACAAAATTACCTTCACCCCACCCTTTACTTGGAAATTATTATCTATCCTTGGAGTTTGTGTTTTTTTTTTCTACTATAACCTAAAAAGTGGACTGTCATACCTCCTACCTGTGCATTATTTTTGAGAGGCAGTATACTGCAGACTGTTCTGGAAGTTTCAGTACGTGCTTCCTTAACATTAAAAATATCACTGAGAAAATGACATTACTTTCTTTCCTATAGGATCAGGAAAGTGGAAAAAATGATTGTTTTATTAAATATAATGAAGCACAAATAGTGACAATCAAGCACAAAATAGTCACGAAGTCAAGATATTTCCAGGTAGAGCATAATCTATTAGTAAAATTATTCCTTGAGAAACGTATAAATTCCTGGAAAACTTACGACAGAATCAAGTTCTTCGTAGTATCTATTCTGAGAATTCCAACCTACCTATGAAGATACATTGGTCGGAGTTACTCTCTCAATCAATATTGGCCAAATACGAAATTTGTTTACGTATAATGTAGTTGCTCTTTAAAACTAAGTACATATAATTTAAGTCCTCGAAGTTGCTTCACTTTTTTTTTTTCAAATATGAAATCAAATCCACAACATTTTAACCTCATTGGACGACCTTGCGGGAATGCGAAAATTTTAGCGGAAAACACGGATTTTCAAAAATTCTAGAAATAGGCGGTTGACAGATTTGAAATTTTGAACAGTTGAACGTAGTGTTGGGAATGATCGATTATTTCACATAATCGATTATCAATAATCGATTATGAAAAATAATCGATTAATAATCGATTATTCTAATACGTGGAAAAGTTATGAGAAAAGTGCCTTGGCCTGGGGGGGGGGGG
>NW_007378228.1:119490-134207 GCF_000475195.1 Diaphorina citri | reverse complement strand
GGTGATGCAACAACGAAAGCAAAATAAACAGATAATGTTACGAAGATAAACTACTGGATAAATGTTTTCTTTTATAATGGATAATGTTAAGAAAAATACTTACATAAGCAGCAGGTCAATAAGTCATACATTTTTAACTAAGTTATAGGTGTGATGTGAGAGAAATACAAAAGAAACAAGCCAAGAAAAAGGTCCAATTGAAAAATTTGGATTGAGGTCCATCACTCGAAATGGAGTTTTTTTATGCAACGTTCTTTAACTTTTAATTTTTAAATTTTTGATAGTTGTGCAAATTATTTTATTAGTGTTGGAAGAAAATTGGAAACATTACCTTTGATTGCATAGGACTCGGCGACTATTTTGATGCTTCGACTCGGCAATGATTTCTCCGGTCAAGGCGTGTAGTTCAGCCTGGTAGAAGTGGCTAAGAGCCTCCTCATAATTCCCAATAGTATAGAACAGCTTGCCGAGTAGTAAATGCGAGTCCAATGAACACCAGCTGTGAACATTCAGGATGAGGATTAGATTTGTTCCTTCTAGACAGGATATAAATGCTTCAAACGTCATAGAGTACAATTACGGAAAAAATTCAAATAGAAAAAAAAAAAAATAATAATAAATTGCAATATGTGGTTCAAAACTACAATGAAAATTTATTTGATGTTGTATGCTACTTGGCTGTCCTGTAAATGGCAAAAGCGCATTTTTTTTGAGACGGTTTTTGGGTTTTTTTTAAAAATTTAATTTTTTTTTTTTTTTTTTTTTTTTTTTCAATTAATATTTTATCAGTGTTATCATGTACCCGATGTACCTACTACCTACATCGTCTTTTAATCAATAAGTTATTAATTATGCACCTCCAATCCTATTGTCTCTTACAAACTAAGCTTTCACTCACAATTACCTGCTTTATCTACCTAGTCAGTAAGGGAAGGATATGGGGAAAGATACCTGACAAACTGACCTCTACTCGACCTCTTGATGTATGCGTCTTAATCGTCTTAATACAACACATTGGGATCGATTATAAAATTGTCAATTTTTTAATTTGCCTGACGATTATTACCTACTTTGGTAGAAATCGAGTGCTTGAAAAAAAAAAAAAAGCATTGGGAACATGATAAATTTTAATTCTTATTTTAAATTTAAAACGTTGTTCCCTTTACAAATTATTTTCACTTCAAACAGTTAAAACAGCATTGGGATCGATTATAAAATTGTCAATTTTTTAATTTGCCTGACGATTATTACCTACTTTGGTAGAAATCGAGTGCTTGAAAAAAAAGCATTGGGAACATGATAAATTTTAATTCTTATTTTAAATTTGAAACGTTGTTCCCTTTACAAATTATTTTCACTTCAAACAGTTAAAACATTAAAATTTTCCATGTCTTTCAAAAATAGAGAATTACAAAATTCAAACCTCCATAGCAGCTCTGTTTTCAGACAGCAAACTTTCGTATCTCCTATTGAACACAAACATTAGAACTTGAACTCAAAATCAGCACTCATTGTGTCTTGATGTACTGAACAGAAAGACTACATGGTCAACTCTACTACTATACTGATAAACTCTTTCTCATTCATAAAAAATACAAACCAGACCCCCTAACTAATATACTGATAAGATCAGTGATGATATAGTACTGATTGCATATAATATGAGTAGACCAAGTGAGGGAAACACTCCTGCCTATGGAGATTTTATGAATGGAAAGTAAAGTAGGTATTATGTTTAAGTACAGGGTTGAAACATTGGTTTAGAAACTCTTGCATCCTAACTAATATACTGATAAGATCAGTGATGATATAGTACTGATTGCATATAATATGAGTAGACCAAGTGAGGGAAACACTCCTGCCTTTGGAGATTTTATGAATGGAAAGTAAAGTTACTAGGTATTATGTTTAAGTACAGGGTTGAAACATTGGTTTAGAAACTCTTGCACGCGAGAAACTTCAGTCGTTAATTTAGGACCGGTTTTAGCGTCATCTATGTTAAGCTACGCCGAGCAAGGCCAATAAATGGATGGGGGACTTAAACATTATATTGGTAGTTATTAGGAAACAAAAGGAATAAAGGAAGAACGGGCTCTAGTATTGATTTTAAATCATTACATGAAAGTATGTAGGTACCTATACATATATTATGTAGTAATAGGGAGCGCGAAGAGCGACCCTATGCTTAACACCGCGTAGCCCCAAAAGCGCGCAGCGCAACCGTAAACAAGGGAGCGCGAAGCGCGACCCTATGCTCAAACCCGCGAAGCCCCGGGAGCGCGAAGCGCGACCGCATGCACGACCGTGAAGCCAATGGGAGCGCGCAGCGCGACCGTATACACAACCTCCCAAGCACGCAGTGCGAGTAATAATAATAAACTGAATATTAAACAAAATAGGAAGGGCACATAGGTACTAATTTTCTTTAACCACGATCGAGTAAACTACGGGCTAAAAAATTCCCGGAGGGACGGACCCAGCTTGTTTATTTTTGTTAGGATAATGTCTCGGGATAATTGAAAATTATTCAGTAGGTAGCTAGGTAGATATCACATTCTGGAATTTTTGGGATAAAAGGGAAGGAAAATGAAAGCCCTAAACAGCATTACACAGCATGAAATAAGAGTTTACGATTGGATAGGTAGGTAAGTAAAATAGGTATTAGGTAAGTAGGCAATCTATTTACCTAGACCTACCTTGTACGCACGTGTAAAGATTTCATTAGTAAAGGGTCCTCTGAAAACATGGAATTTAACGAAAAATTCTTTCTTGAGAAATTGAAAAAAATAAACTTAAATTAATATTTTTTGTTACCTAGTTCATTTTTTGCGTTAAACAATTTGTTAGTTTGGTTGCCCAATGGACCTTTTCTTGACCATTAACCTTACAACTGTACGCATAGTTGAAAGTGAAGTAAAACCCAACAAACTCCTATTTTGTCTCTCCAAAATTTTCCGACCATTTTTCTTGGCAAGTCAACCGTTGTTACTCCTAATTGTGTTTATGATTTAGCGTCTTGCCGAAATCACATTTAGAGCACATATACGGTCCTATACGTATTTCTCTCCCTTATCCTCATTTTTCTTCATTAATATTCAATAAAGGAAAAGCATCCACAGCTTCTAGGTGTGTAGAGAGAGGAAGTTGAGATTTTGGCAAAATTTCAACTACCGTTTCGAATTTCAGAGCTGAGTTATTATTAAATTGATACGGTCCCTGTTATGACAAGCGTATTTCCCCAGTCTCTTCTCATCTCCTATCGGCCAGGATCTATAATTTATTATTGGTAATGGATGTTGTCCTGTGAGAGAAAGAGGAGGAGGTGGAGGAAGAGGAGAAGGAGAAGAAAGAGGCAGGGAGGAGATTTATTTCATGTTTTCCAATTATTAGTGGAAGTGTATGCTTTGTTGTACTCTTGAATATGGGATCCCGGGGGTGCTTACCAGTTACTGAAAGCAGATGACTGGCCTAGTTCACTATCTACTAATAATATTAAACCTAACCTATCTACCGATAAAAACCCTTTGATGAACTTTGATGACTACCTATTTTGTGTAGAAATGACTAACCTGCCTCGATGGTGTAGAAGTCAAGACACTCGCCTGGTAAACAGGAGGATGTGTGTTCAATTCCAGCCGAGTTATGGAATTTTGTGCTCAAATAAACATTGAATCTTTGACCACAATATACGTAATACGAGTAGAAGTAGGTACCTGTATATGTAGAGAACATTGGATCGAGTTCAAATCGAATTTCTTCTTCTTCTTTTTTTTTTTTTTTAATTCTTTCAAATTGCACTTTATATGGAGTTATTGATTAATTGAATTTAGGTAGGTAACAACAACATTATAATTTGTAATTCAATCTCGACACGCTCTAATAAATATTAATAACAATTAAAATAATAGGTAATAGGTAATAATAATAATAATAAAGACTAGGTAATAAAGAGGTAGGTACCTACCTAAAGTCTAACCTATAGAAAGTACCATCTCGTATAGATTACGTCACGGTGAATGGAAAGTTTCCTTTGAATGACGCGGCATGCACAATAAATTGTATCGGAAACAGAAAGCCACACCATCCTCCACTAAATAATTAAAAGGTTTTAAAAATAAAGTAATCTGAGCTTTCCTCTAATGCATTTTCCTGTAAAACATATACTCAACATTGGCAAAGTAATAAAACGTTAGGTGAAATGTGGTAAACAAAAGCAAGCTTTTCCTCTTTAGATTATGCTCTATATACATTTTTCAAACCTTTATTAGGTTTTTCCTTTTTTTCAGCTTAAAGAAATCTCGAACAAGTTTTTCTGAATAAAATTTAAGGATATAATGTGAAAGAGGTACATGTTTCCTTTACAGGTTAAACGTGTAGAAATATTTTTCCCTTTTCTGCCAGAAATTGCTTCACACGAGTACCATATATAACTACCGTTTAGTGTTTGTATAATTTGAACATCCATCAAATACCTATTATTTCTGCATTAAACTCTCGGATTGTTTTTTATACCCATCCATGTGTTCTCCTTAATAAAAAATTGCTGATACGTGGCCAAATTTTTATTCGGTACTTGACTTGATTCGGAATCGCTTTCTTTTTTCGTATCTTGGCTCTTTTCTCCATCTTTTTATCAGATACCTAGGTGTAGGTTCTCTACTTATTCTGTCTGATAGGACTGGTTTTTCTGGTTCAAAACCAAATGAAGCCAAAAATGTACGTATATCGTTCAATCGCCCCGGTCCTAAGTTCTATACAATGCATCTCAAGAGTAGGTAGGTAAAACATGAGGAGGTATAGGTATGCAGGTGTTGGGTAAATATTTTTCTTGTTAAAATCTCTTTTTTAGGTAGGTACCTACCTATAACTTCTATGTTAGTATGTGCTACCATGTATTTAACTTCTATGTTAGTATGTGCTACTATGTATTTAACTTCTATGTCAGTATGTGCTACTATGTATTTAACTTCTATGTTAGTATGTGCTACTATGTATTTACCTTCTATGTTAGTATGTAACCTCCTTCTCTTTTGGTTATAAATGGTGGATTGTCTTGGAGGTATAATTCTAATCTGGCTTCCCCACACAGGAAACTACATAGTGGAGCTGCAAAGAAAAACAATATTCATAGAGTGAAAGTTGAAGAAAAAATACAAAAAAGAGACATGGTTAACCCAGTAGTGGGAATGGCCCAGTGATATGGAGTTTTTGGTTATGGCATGCAGAAGGTCCCAGGTTAAGTAGATGCCCACAATTCAAAATAGAAAGTAAATAATATAAAAAAATAATAATAGTAATGTCATACATATGTATCCTGTATCGCTCCATTTATTCAACGGGTCAATTCTGTTAATAATAATGTCATCTTTTATTATTATTCCAGAACGGAAAAACTAGGATCAATGATGAGGAAAAAAAATCAAAGTAATATCTAGATTGCCTTACCTTTTTCCCAGCTTCTGATGAAGCATCCAGTAAGTCCTTCTTGGATTCGAGTAACATGGTGTCACCCGCTTCAAAACCTCCTTCTCTTTTGGTTATAAATGGTGGATTGTCTTGGAGGTATAATTCTAATCTGGCTTCCCCACACAGGAAACTACATAGTGGTGCTGCAAAGAAAAACAATATTCATAGAGTGAAAGTTGAAGAAAAATTATTAAAAAGAGACATGGTTAACCCAGTAGTGGGAATGGCCCAGTGATATGGAGTTTTTGATTATGGCATGCAGAAGGTCCCAGGTTAGATGCCCAGTTCAAAAGAAATGCATACGTTTAGTGTTTGTATAATTTGAACATCCATCAAATACCTATTATTTCTGCATTAAACTCTCGGATTGTTTTTTATACCCATCCATGTATTCTCCTTCATAAAAAATTACTGATACGTGGCCAAATTTTTATTCGGTACTTGACTTGATTCGGAATCGCTTTCTCTTTTCGTATCTTGTCTCTTTTCTCCATCTTTTTATCAGATACCTAGGTAGGTTCTCTACTTATTCTGTCGGATAGGACTGGTTTTTCTGGTTCAAAACCAAATGAAGCCAAAAATGTACGTATATCGTTCAATCGCCCCGGTCCTAAGTTCTATATACAATGCATCTCAAGAGTAGGTAAAACATGAGGAGGTATAGGTATGCAGGTGTTAGGTAAATATTTTTCTTGTTAAAATCTCTTTTTAGGTACCTACCTACCTAGTTACCTACTTTTAATAACTTGAAAGTTGCGTTATATGCTACAAATTGCAACTTATAATGTTTCCTACATTACGAGAAGTAGGTAAATAACAGGGGAGGCATTTAATTAAGCTGTGTGGTCAGGGTAGCAATTATTTCGCACGAAATTAATGTTTTGACGCCTGGCTTGTTTTATTTTTACCCTCTACTGCGGAAATGCGGACTTTCTTTTCCAAGCTGTGAAGTCCCTTTGGTTTGTTCTTGTTAACATTGGACGAAAGGAAAATATGCTCATTTTGAAAGGCTAGCCTATAGTTAGCTTGGTTGGTAGCATTATTTCGCACGAAATTAATGTTTTGACGCCTGGCTTGTTTTATTTTTACCCTCTACTGCGGAAATGCGGACTTTCTTTTCCAAGCTTTGAAGTCCCTTTGGTTTGTTCTTGTTAACATTGGACGAAAGGAAAATATGCTCATTTTGAAAGGCTAGCCTAGTTAGCTTGGTTGGTAGGGCGTCTGAACGTTATCATAAAATAGACAAAATAGAAAAAGGTAAACCAATAAGTAATGATAATAAATCATCAAGTAAATACCACTTACAGGTACAAAACCTCTGTAACCTAATATGTAGGTAATATAGGTATAAACCCTAGTAAACTACATTGTACTGTTAACAAGAAATTGTTCGCTTTATTACATTAGATGAAATCCGAGTAAACTTTATTCAATACAGAAAAAAAAATCTGGTGTGAACATCACACAACTTTCCTTATCCTGATGCCTTTTCCACAAGTTTGGCCATGCCTCGGGATGAACTAGCGGGATTCCGGAGCGAAGCGACGGAATTCAGCTAGTATAGGTATAAACCCTAGTAAACTAAATTGCACTGTTAACAAGAAATTGTTCGCTTTATTACATTAGATGAAATCCGAGTAAACATTATTCAATACAGAAAAAAGGAAAGTAAAAAAGATGGGGAAGAAGAAGAACGTGTTTTGGCACTAAAATCTGACCATCGAAAATTTGACCCGATTACATTACTTTCCTTCCTATAGGATAAGGAAAGTAAAAAAGATGGGGAAGAAAAACAACATATTATGGGTATCTAAAATTTATTACCTAAAATTTATAACAGTTTCAAGAGTTGTTTATAAAATGAAAAGAATTCCTCCAGCTCACTTCATAGAACTGGGAGGAGGGGTATTGTAGTGGGTATAATATATTAGGAGGAAAAATACCCACAGATCCCACGGGAGAAACAGAAGGAAGCATTATTATAACGACAATGTGGGACATTCGTATAACGTATAAGTAACGTACTAGCTTAGGAAAAGCAATAATCATTGTGCTAAGGTTCTTTTTAGCAATGTAGCTTTGAGTTATTTTGGACGTTTGTTTTTTGTTCCCCCGAGACGGACTTTGGGGATTTCATCTAAGAATTGTAGATTTCTATTAGGAGACTTTGTGGAATGGGGACAGATTATAGTGTCATGTAGGTACCTACTTACTTTCCTTTCAGTGGGGTTCATAGTCACATTTTCATTCATAAATCGACTGAAGTTATTCATTGAGACACATACATAATAGTTACACGACATTTTGTAAAATCTTCTCAATAGGTACCTACTGTACAAGTCATAGTCAACACCCAATTTTCGTTTATCGGCCATTCTTAATTAATAAATCCTTCTATAAATTGACTAGATGTGTTTCGGTGAGATTGTGTGGGATAGACAAGGGACTATTGGAAATTTGAGATGAAATTAATTTCTCCCAACCCATAGGAGCCCTCTGGTTAAAAAGCTCGTTCGGGTAATGGAAATGCATCCTATGTAAAACACAATAGATTCAAGGGACATAATATCGGAATAATACCCCGTCGTTGTAAACTAAAGAGAAAACTTTAGCTTGTGTGTTGCCCGCAGGGTAGAGGCGTGTAGGCATTTTGTACAGACTGTTTATTTTGTCAGACATAATCTGAAGGATCCTGACTTCGTTCGGGTAATGGAAATGCATCCTATGTAAAACACAATAGATTCAAGGGACATAATATCGGAATAATACCCCGTCGTTGTAAACTAGAGAGAAAACTTTAGCTTGTGTGTTGCCCGCAGGGTAGAGGCGTGTAGGCATTTTGTACAGACTGTTTATTTTGTCAATCTGAAGGACCCTGACTTCGGATGTCTTTAGCGACTGTGTTTTTTCCTTCATTTTAAATATAAAATATGTAAGAATTATCAACCAAAGGTAATAAAAAAATAATTTTTTTTGTACACTCTTTCTATTCTTTGTACAAGATATACCATCATTGCGTTGTGTGATATTTGAACTTTTCCAATTTGCCCCCTAGGAATGTGTGGGAATATGGGAGGGGACTTTACATTATTTTTGTCCGTCTGGCAACATTATTATGACATTCCCGGTTTTTTTTCTCATTATTCATCATTACATTGATGTTTTCAATTAACCTTTAATGTTACTTGTATCTCTTCCTCTATTCTATGTATTCCTTTATTTCCTTTCATGCCCTCTAGGAATGTGTGGGAATATGGGAGGGGACTTTACATTATTTTTGTCCGTCTGGCAACATTATTATGACATTCCCGGTTTTTTTCTCATTATTCATCATTACATTGATGTTTTCAATTAACCTTTAATGCTACTTGTATCTCTTCCTCTATTCTATGTATTCCTTTATTTCCTTTCATTATGTCTTTTCGTATTTTGTTTTATCCTTAAGGTATACATATATTTCTCGGACGATTCTTCCTACATTACTCAATGACCCACTAAATATGGAATAGATCTGAAAATATTGGTCTGCATTTCAAGTTTTTTACTCTTTTTTTTTTTACTTTATACCTGCGAGTTGAAAAAAGTGATATAGGTACCTAGGTACTATACCTCTCCCTTTTGTACTTTTTCATTGTGCTTTTTTCATTCTTCCTCTTCCTACTCTTACCGACGAAGAAAAGTGAAGAGAAACGAGTTCCATAAATTATCATTTTCTCAAAGGATTCATTGCTACTGAAATTCGTAAAAGGATGAACATAGATTTATGCTATCTCAGTAAGACAGCAAATTTCCGTTCCAAAAAGTAAGAATTATTGTTCAAGTATGACTTCACTGCTCACTCAGAATGAATGAAACTTATATTTGACTATTATTATTTCTAAATACCATCTAGGTACCTATCCACTCTAAGTAGTTATCAATAAAATACATAGTCAGTTACTCGTAGTTGTTATACCTGTTCCTCGCATAAATGAGAAATTTTGTAGCACATTGCATACACAAATACCTATCAGTAGGCGTTCACACAATTTACATTTTATTATTATTATTTACTAGGTAATTGATGTTAGGTAGGTATGTAAACACTGAGAAAAAAACTAGGGTGTCGACAGCCCAGTCGGGTGACTGAGTTCCGGCACCCTAATATTGAACTCTATACCCGGAAGGTCGACATTATAATAATATAATATAGAGTTCCAACAGCCTGAATCAGGGGAAGTAACCCAATCATAGAGTTCTTCCACCCTAAACTTGTGGCACCCCGTCACCATTTTTTTTCCTCAGTGAAGTTAGTATAATATGTGAATCCGTTGATTCGTTCTTTGTTACAGTAGGTAAATTCAAACAGAATGTTGAATAAGTTCTTTCAAAAAGTGAAGTTGTAGGTATGTATTCTAATCAGAAACACCAATGATTTGAAGTTGATATCCAGAAAAAAAAGACAATGATGGTGATGAAATTAATACTTGACTATAGTTTTGTGGTTGTCGTAATTGTCCCTTATGTTTCCTTAGGTACACCGTAACTAGAACGTTGGTTGGCTTGGCTGATAGGTATTGCGAATAATGTGATGCTTGAGGCATATTGTACCTACAGAAGATTATTATAATTTATATATTACATTAACTATGTATACCTATAAATAGACGAAACATAAGTTTTCATCTCCTGAAAAGTTCAAGCGAAGAATACTGACGTACCTACGTACATAAGAACTTTTATAAGAATAAAGTTACTTTTGAAGTCAAGAGTTGAAGATTAACCTGGTGTGAAGACTGCGATGTATAATAAAATTTTCCTACCTACAAGCAAGCTTCCATGAAAGTTCACTTCATATTCCATCTGTAAACAAAAGCTTGCCAGTATAAACTTTATGAAAACAAACTTGAACACCTTGGAAGGGAAAATTGTTATGATTTTTGGTTTTAACAATAAGTTTCTGACCTGTTACTTTTACGAAGATTTTTACCTATAGGACCTGTTGAGTGCGCGAAGTTATTTGCGCATTTCTGAAATCCACATCTCCCTGGGAAAGGGCTTTGCTTTGTACATTTTCATTTTATAATATATTTTTTCTTCTTTTTATTTTTTACTCATTTTCAGTTAGTGTTTCCCCAGACAATCATCTCCGTTATACTTTTTATGAAATTTCTCTATTCATATTTTATTTTCTAAACATACATGATTAATATTTTATTCTTTTTATTTCATCGGAAAAACAAATACATACAAATAAATTCGTAAATTTAAATATTTGGTAGATTTTTTCATCCTTGACTTTTACTCTACGTTTGATATTTTCTCAACATCTCGTTTAATTTTCTCGTAGTAGTTTCGTAACTGTTAGTTTTACGTAAATTTAAGAGTAAACTTTAAACTCGTTTAGATCCTTATTTATTTCATTGATGATTATTTAGTTATTCACACTCGAGAAAAGAGAATCATACGTAAGTATTTTTCTTATTCATTTTCCGATGTTAAAATATCTTTCACAACTTGGTTGTATATTTGGTTTTCTAATTAGAAGCTATTATTACTAGTACATTCTGAACATAAAATGATAGTTACTACATCAATTCGATACATTTAGGTTGTTAAAAACTTTCCGATTTTATTCGAAAGTTTGACCGCGAATTCAAAACGAGAAACGTTGCAAATAATATCACGTGCTAGATGTAATGTAACAAATATATATATTTTTTTTTTTTTTCAAATTTTCACATCACTTTTTTCCACTTGTTTTTGCGTCTACACTTCTTCATTCAAAATTTATGATTCTGCAGATGCCATAGTATGTACAGTATTTAGATTTGTATGCAATGTTTGTTTACAATATTTGCTTACATTTTATTCAGAAGATAAATCAATCATTATGTTATTTACGAGTGTGGTAACAACAATATGATGTATGACAATATTTGCTTACATTTTATTCAGAAGATAAATCAATCATTATGTTATTTACGAGTGTGGTAACAACAATATGATGTATGTTTTTTTATGTATAGAAATGAATATGGTTGTATTTATTGAGAAGTGCTTTTGTGTGCTCCTCGTTTTTTTTCTTCGTTTTTTTCTGATGATTCTTCAGAATCAAAGACTGTCTGACTGTCTCCCTTGATGGGTATAGGGAGAGAACGTTATCCCCTGGGAGAACGTTATCATCTAGGAATTCTAGGTGAACGGACTGTACACTACCTGGTATTGTGGTACCTGGTGCGGTATAGTGAAACCTGTTTGGTGTATCCTCAGTCTTTTTTCCCTTGATCCTGTTACTCCTGAATTCCCAATATTTATTAGTCCTTACATCCATGCTTATTACAATTAAAATTCCTTCCTTTGGCCGTTTGGACCATGATAAATTATCACAAAATATTACTTATTCATAGTATCTGTCAACGAAATGTGGAATTATGCTAAAAGCTTCAGCAGTGAAATGTAGACACCTTCCCTGCTAAATGTTCGTAGCCACAAGCACAGAAATGTCATTTAGACATAATAAAACATCACATGAAATGTAGGTACCTGTAGGGGGAAATTATGGTTGTATTTATTGAGAAGTGCTTTTGTGTGCTCCTCGTTTTTTTTCTTCGTTTTTTTCTGATGATTCTTCAGAATCAAAGACTGATGATAATCATCATTCTTCAGAATGATAATCATTCTTCAGAATCAAAGACTGTCTGACTGTCTCCCTTGATGGGTTCAGGGAGAGAACGTTATCCCCTAGGAGAACGTTATCATCTAGGAATTCTAGGTGAACGGACTCTACACTATACCTGGTATTGTGGTACCTGGTGCGGTATAGTGAAACATGTTTGGTGTATCCTCAGTCTTTTTTCCCTTCATCCTGTTACTCCTGAATTCCCAATATTTATTGTATGTATGCTAGGTAGGTACCATGTATTATTTTTCTCTCCAAGTTTGAAACGCTTCTTACAGTGTCAAAATGTCAATGTGGAAGAGAAAGTTAAAAAAAAAAAAAAAAAAAAATCACGATTTCTTTGCGATTAAGAATCTGCTAATGTACACTATCTTCTAATCTACACTGGCAATGTCGCCACCATAGGAGCAGAAACTTTTTTCGTACGGACATAGGTAGAAAGTTAAAACAACAGAAAATCGTAACCGATTTTTTTTTCCTGGAGTTGAACTACATACCAAATTTCAAGTCTCTAGCTCTTACCGTTCTTGAGATATTTTGTTTACAGACAGACAGACACACACACGTCCATCACGTCTAATGTACCTAGTGGGTTTTTAAAGGGTATTAATATTGTTTAGTTGAGTGTTATTTTTACTTTTTATACGTGAAATAATGACTGAGAAATGACACGGACAAATGTGAATTTGAACATTTTACTTCGAATAAGGATTATTTTAAACATTCTGTGATCAATGTCGAATGATTTTATTTTGAAAAAGTTTATGACTACATTAACTGATTAAGTATTTATCTAATCTCTGTTATTTTTAGCAACATTATTGCTAATTATGATTATTGTACGAGTACGATGATTCATGGGAAATTGTATATGATTATTATACGTACCTACATTTCCACAATAATCCCAAAATGTAGGTGATGCTAGTTTTAATATAATTAAAAAAATAATGCCTTTTTTTTCATCGGGCAAAAATTCGTGTTCAATAAAAAAGTAATACCCTTTTTAAACAGACAAAATTTCATGTTCAATTTTATTATGTAGTTAATACAGGATAACAGTCTGCTAGAAATTCCCCAATCTCTAGAGAAAAAAGGGGAATAAAATTTTTTTTTAAAAAAGAAGAAAAAAAAAATCGTATGATATATGAAATATTTACTAACTACATACTTGGAATGGAATGAATCCGGAATGTTTCCCGTTATCCCATTTCTCCCTGAGATCATATCTCCCAATCCTTGCTCAGGACATCTACTAACCGTTTCACATTCATAGTGAATTCCTAATTATAATAATGGGTATTAGTCCCCGTGACTGATCCAAGAGGACAAATTTAGTGATATACGAGTATACATAGGGTTGAAACACACCAGGTCAAATCCGTCAAAGAGAGAGACGGAGGGAGAGAAAGAGGGAGGGGAGGGGGAGGAGAGAGAGAGAGAGGGGAACACAACCCCTAAAGAAATATTACCTAGGGAAAAGATTATGCCTGTATTCAGACCTAATTCCGATATTTCCGATTGCAGTCTTATGAGGATTAGACTTAGACCACAACATTGCAAAATATGAACACTGTTTCTGCTTGGTAGAATAGCAGTTTGGTATGGACGTAAAATTTAAACCTCATGTGAAAAGCTTTTCCCAGAAGGGAATCAAAACGGAAAATGTACTTCGGGGAAACTTAGAGTGTTCAGCTAAGCCTTCTGCTTCTTCATTTTGGATTTTGAGTCTCTCATATTTTAGTGGAGGGATAATGCAGTGAGAGTTTTCCAATAGATGACCCAGAACCTAGTGTGAAACTCTCATCCTATGTTTTCATAATACCATGTTCTATGGTCCAGGGATGCAGTGGTGAATCTAAAATTTTCATAGAACACTTTAGAATTTAGTTACCTATGTACACAAAAAAAAGAGGGGAAAAATAGATATTTCATTGATGGTCATTATATGTAGGTATGTAGATTTATATCCGGCACTAAAAAAAGTGTTCCCTTGTAAAATTAAAATAAAGACTCTTTCTTACCCCCGGATCTATGGTTGAAATAAATTGTGGACTTGTGTTGCTTGGTTGTATACTCTTCAAAATTCTCTTGTGTATTGATTTTATTGGTTTCAAATTTTCTTCGGATGTATAACCGTAACTTTCAATTGCATACCTCAATATTTCACATAAACGTGAAAGAGGGTTTTCTTTTTCTTCTTTTCCTCCTCCTCCTCCTTCTTCTTCTTCTTTTGTTAGAAAAAAGAAAAGGAGGTCGACACAGAAAAAGTGTTAGAAAATGACTTACTCGATAACGTGAGTAATACTGAACTTGAAAAAGTCTTCTGCTGCGAACGTTTCTGTTTAGGTCACAGTTTGATTAGTTGTGACTTGTAAACTTACGAGGCGGCGCTACGTCACGTCGCGCCGTGCGATCAAATCAAAGAATGCCTCCGGCAATAACCTTGCCTATAGTGCTTACCTTCCACTCAAGAATCTATTTTTTGCTGTTATCAGATAAAGCTAAAAATACGATGGTGAAAGGCGGTGAAACACTCATCTTAAAAAAAAAAAAAAAAAAAAAAATTAAAAAACCGAATCAAATGGAA
>NW_007378228.1:49166-118659 GCF_000475195.1 Diaphorina citri | reverse complement strand
ATCAGCTCATACTCGTGATGTGGGAAACATTTCACTATGTTCTTGACTTAAAAAAAAAAAAAAAACTTCCAAATTCCGTATAAAATTACTTCTCATTTTTTGTTCCCCATTCTCCTATACAAGTTTACTGAACAATGTAAGCAAACATAGATATATGTGTAGAGTTAATTGAATTGGAAATTATTTGTACAGAGAAGTTTTGTTTACCTTGCACATATTATCGAGTTATTAAACATCCCCATCAGAAAAAATACCTTTATGAACTCTTTGGTGTGGTGGTCTGCCTGAACCGGTGGTGTAGTGGTCAAAACGCGTGCTTGGTAATCAGGAGAGCGTGGGTTCAGTCCCAGACGAGCTATGGAATTTTATCCTCAATATAATTTGAAAATTAGGCCACAATAATATTAGCAGCCTGTTGGAGTAAAGGGACTTTTCAGTCCTCCTTTAGCAGTAGCAGTCCCCTTTCTCAACTTAAAGATAGCGCTTTAATAACATAAACCAGCCTCAGTGGTGTAGTGGTTAGCGCGCTGGACTTGCGTTCTAGAGGTTGGCTGTTCGTGTCCAAGTCATACTATAAAATTTAGCTCAGTGGTTGATAATATTGATCAGGGAACTCCTCAAGTCCTTACATCCATGCTTATTACAATTAAAATTCCTTCCTTTGGCCGTTTGGACCATGATAAATTATCACAAAATATTACTTATTCAATAGTATCTGTCAACGAAATGTGGAATTATGCTGAAAGCTTCAGCAGTGAAATGTAGACACCTTCCCTGCTAAATGATCGTAGCCACAAGCACAGAAATGTCATTTAGACATAATAAAACATCACATGAAATGTAGGTACATGAAGGAGGAAAAACTGTCTCTAAATATGAAAATCATTATGTATGTTTATGTATGCTAGGTAGGTACCATGTATTATTTTTCTCTCCAAGTTTGAAACGCTTCTTACAGTGTCAAAATGTCAATGTGGATAGGTAGGTACCTAGGATTTAAATTCCATCACGTCTAATGTACCTAGTGGGTTTTTAAAGGGTATTAATATTGTTTAGTTGAGTGTTATTTTTACTTTTTATACGTGAAATAACGACTGAGAAATGACACGAACAAATGTGAATTTGAACATTTTACTTCGAATAAGGATTATTTTAAACATTCTGTGATCAATTGGGCCTTCGCGGGCCGCAAAAATGAGCTCGCGGGCCGCGGGTTGGACAAGCCTGGTCTATGGCTTGGCAATACCCCCTTCCAAAGGTTTAGTACCTGTATTACGTATAGCAAAGAAACAAACTGCTCTTCTATACTAGCAGCAATCAGCAATTAATGTCCAGTCTACTAGTAGTCCGTGATACCAGGGCCTGTCAGAGACTAAACTCACTAACCCCGATACACCAACATTGGACCCATCCTTGCAACTTTTTTTACAAAGAAAACTACTATAATTTATTGAGGGGTTTGACGTAAAAAAGACTTATTCATATAGCCCCATACGATTTTTACAGGTAGGTAAGTCTTTTTTGCATCAAACCACTCAGTTTATAAGTTGTGTTTCACTTTCACGTTTTTAAAAACTGCTAGTTCCGGGGCCCCCGTGAGGAGCTCGGGGCAAATGAGTCACCCTGTATGGTAGGTACTCTAATCCAATTAACTAGACGCATGTGGTCTGTGTCGTAGCATGCCCATCCCGTAGTATGCCTCTCATCAGATGGGCGAGAAGAGACACAATACTTCCCATTGCTGGGTCAACACGAGAACACCAGAAAGTAACCCGTTGAAAGTATTTGCAATCGAAAAACGAGTATAAATTTTTGTCGATGGTGGGATTCGAACCCGGGACTTTCTGCATCGCAAGCAAGCGCGTTACCACTGGACCAACGGTGCCCCCATTAATTTTATTATTTTAACATGAAAGCATATAGTTCCCCTTAAACCTATACATATAGTTCCCCCACTGAACCCAATACACAATAGATACCTAACATCAGTACCTATATTCTACACAATATCATACTTGCAGGTTGCATACCCAGCTACCCCTGATATCCTGATGCTGATACAATGATACATTGTTTGCTTAGGATATTGCGAGATGCAATATACAATAATATTATCCCTGTTCTTCCTTACACTTTACACTGGATACACATCCCATTATTATTGATAAATTATTTGCCATCAGGATAGTTTCTATAGAACTGAATAGATTGGTGTATTCAAGACAGGACTGGAAAATCTTGTATTTCTGAATAAATCGAAAAAAATATAAATAACCTTGAGTCCAGTTTAAAATATCCATAATGGGAGATGGGAATAAATATGTGTTCCAGGACTTCCATAGGCTATGTGAATCAACATCACTCGACAGTCGTATTATTGTATTTATTACTATTGTAATATTGTACCTACTGTTAAAAATATGAATAAATAAAGCACTATTAATACTAATACTAATAATAAGAAGACTACCTACCTATTCTATCAAAGTTCTAAATTTTGAGATGTTTTAAAAAATTTCGGACGGACGCGTTGAAACTAAAGAGGGAACACGGAAGAGCGTTTTTTTTTTTTTTTTTTTTTTTTTTTTTTTTCATTTTGTTATTAGAATGTGTATTCGTATGCGTATTTAACATTGTACAAGTGGGTACATGTGACCCTTTGAAACCAATTTGAAAAATAAAAACAAAGAGACAATAAAACATTGGAAAGTAGATATTTGTTTCTTTTTTCCTTTGAAATTTTCCGCAGACAAAATGGATTTTTTGAAGGACTTGTCAAAGAGTCGAATGAATTTTACATCATCCTCCATTCCTCTTTCATTTTGCCTTTTTTTCTATGATTGCACGGTCAAACGATGTTCAAATAACTTTTGTCGACATTATAATACATGTATATTGTATAACGAATGATTGTGATGTGTACAATAGAGCAATTTCATCTTTAAAGGAACTAAAACTGCTATCATTGAACCAATAATAATTTAGTTATTCCTGGAACCAAGTATGTAGGTACCTTATTTCGAGGAAATTAAAAAGATATTTGACATTTCAAATTAAGAATAGGTATTTCTGATAAAACATTCGAACGAGGGAAAGATCCTTCTATGCATATCAGCAGAATTTCCCTTTAGGACCACAAAGGAAAGTGCTGGTAAAGGGAAAAAATAGTCTCATTACTTAATAGCTAAGGTACCTAAATGAATTTTACATCATCCTCCATTCCTCTTTCATTTTGCCTTTTTTTCTATGATTGCACGGTCAAACGATGTTCAAATAACTTTTGTTGACATTATAATAGATGTATATTGTATAACGAATGATTGTGATGTGTACAATAGAGCAATTTCATCTTTAAAGGAACTAAAACTGCTGTCATTGAACCAACAATAATTTAGTTATTCCTGAACCAAGTAGGTACCTAATTTTGAGGAAATTAAAAAGATATTTGACATTTCAAATTAAGAATATTTCTGATAAAACATTCGAACGAGGGAAAGATCCTTCTATGCATATCAGCAGAATTTCCCTTTAGGACCACAAAGGAAATGTGCTGGTAAAGGGAAAAAAATAGTCTCATTACTTATAGCTAAGGTACTGTGACTTTTTTCATTATTCAAGCAAATTATGCAAGTAGTTGTTACTTGTTACACTTGGGTAATTATTATAAGAACATTAAGAACACAATGTCTGAATGTCATTTCATTTCAGGCAGAATATAGACTATTACTAAATTATAACTATCGGTATTATACATAATAATGAGAATGAGAATGGTTTATTTTAATGTAACTATAAAAATATCTTCCTTTTGTTCCTATATAAGTACCCCAATGGTACTTTTCAGGAACGGTTTGAATTATTTATTTCATTAAAATTCTTGCTTCTGTCTTGATTCTATATTTCATTGTTGTTTTCCAAATAATATTTCTGTATTTCCTTCTTCATTTTATTTTTGTTTTCAATATTCCTTAATTCATTAGGGATTGAGTTTAGCAATTTTGGTACTTGAAACTTAATTGTTGTTCGTCCATAATTGTTTCACTGCTTGTTTTACAAATGAATCAGAGAACTGGGTCTCTGTTCCTAGGGGACTTATTAGTATGAACTGAAAAACATATAATTAGTTCCATTTGATTCCATAAGACAATCATTAGGGTCTATTCAAGGTTATATTTCATAGGTACGGTTTGTATTCAATCAAGGAAACAGCATAAAAACAGTAATTTACCATGCACTATCAATTACATGGATTGATATGACAATTAGTAGAAGGTAGGTACTTACCAACACTGGAGTTGAGCCAAGATTTGGACAGTTGGTCAGCCAGCTCCAGGACTTTAACCCAGTTACATTCTTCACGATTCTTTTCGATATCATGTTCAATTTTCACAATGGTTTTGTTCCTGGCTGCCATTGTGCTCCTAGTGAAAAATATTCAACGAGTGATTACACACAAGGCAAGTTTTAGTTTCAAGGGACCCAGTTACATTCTTCACGATTCTTTTCGATATCATGTTCAATTTTCACAATGGTTTTGTTCCTGGCTGCCATTGTGCTCCTAGTGAGAAATATTCAACGAGTGATTACACACAAGGCAAGTTTTAGTTTCAAGGCTGATTACTATTGGGTCTGGTTTGGACTAGGGCTAATAGGTAAGTAGCAACTGAAACTTGAATCATAAATAGGTAGGTATTCACTACATTGTACTAAATGGTCATTTAGAAATATAAAGTCCTAGTGAGTTTGCCACTATAGGGATGAGTTCTCATTATAATACGTTTCAGCATGACGAAACAAAACGACAAAATGAATGAATTTCATTCTCGTTACTCGTTATCATTTATAAATAATGTAAAATTCCATACCTCGGCTGGGATTGAACCCACGCCCTCCTGTTTACCAGTCGAGCGCCTAGACCACTACACCACCGAGGCAGGTTCTCATTAATGAGCTCATGAAGCCGTATGAAAATTTAACATTATTTATTTAGTATTCAAATTATGCATACAATGTAGATACCTCTCTATTATTCAAATAATATAATAGGTTAATTCAGAGAATACTTTACGTCAGTATATCTATACGAAGTTTATAATGATTAAATACAAAAACATGGCCGCTTTGTTAATCTACAAAGCATTTGACAAGAACTGAAATTTCACAATACGTTTCAGCATGACGAAACAAAACGACAAAATGAATGAATTTCATTCTCGTTACTCGTTATCATTTATAAATAATGTGGAATGTTGGAATGTAATGTAATATGTATATGGGAATAGTCTCATTTTATGCAACCTAGACTGTTGCGGGATACAAAAGCATCAAATTCCATCGATGAGATGTATAAACAAAAAATCCCTGTTAATACTCTGGATTCTGGGAACAAGCGCGAGGTTTCGGACATAAATTTGCTGTAAGGCAAGGGACTACATAATAAAATCGTAATATATTTAAAGGATAACCGACCACAAGATAGCTGAAAAAATATTTAGTGTTTTTTTTTTTTGGAACTTGACCAAAGGAAAATTATTGTAGTTCCAATTTTGCTAGCACATGAGAGTTAGGGACATGGGGAAGGGATAAATGAGATGTATAAACAAAAAATCCCTGTTAATACTCTGGATTCTGGGAACAAGCGCGAGGTTTCGGACATAAATTTGCTGTAATTTTTTTGTGTTCCAATTTTAGAAAATTACAGTTTGTCCATTATCTAACCGAGCGAATGTGAAATATTGCAGATTATTTTATCCTCTAAGTTCTAATTAGGGTAAAATAGAGGGATACTATCAGTAATGTGGTTATCTTTATTGTTTAATAATGGTGGTGTTCGATATTTTATGGTCACCTATTTTCATCCTGGGTGTACCAGTAAGACTTATGCTATGAAGTAAAACTATGCCATATGAAATATGAACAAACTCACTCACAATAAGGGCCATTACGGGACCTCCATAAGGCCGATTGAACCGAGCGAATGTGAAATATTGCAGATTATTTTATCCTCTAAGTTCTAATTAGGGTAAAATAGAGGGATACTATCAGTAATGTGGTTTTCTTTATTGTTTAATAATGATGGTGTTCGATATTTTATGGTCACCCATTTTCATCCTGGGTGTACCAGCAGTAAATCTTATGCTATGAAGTAAAACTATGCTATATTATGAAATATGAACAAACTCACTCAGAATAAGGGCCATTACAGGACCTCCATAAGGCCGATTCGCCCTAAACTCTATTCAGAAAATTTCCTTGAATTTTTGAACATTTTCGCTCAATGTCATCAAAATCTGACAAACCGTTCGAAAGTTATGGGGAAACAAAAACACTCCTAAAAACAAACTAAAGAGAGAAAATTCGACATATCTTAGAACTTACTTCGTTCAAAGTTCAGTCTAGTTTGGGGTGCAGATAAAGTGCATTCTTTAGAGTTAAATAGTTTTATTCTCTAAATTATTCAGACATATAGATGGCTCTAGTACTTGATTTCATAGTCTTGACAGGTTCATGGAATATTCTATTAGCAGTTTCAAGAGTTGTTTATAAAATGAAAAGAATTCCTCCAGCTCACTTCATAGAACTGGGAGGAGGGGTATTGTAGTGGGTATAATAATATATATTAGGAGGAAAAATACCCACAGATCCCACGGGAGAAACAGAAGGAAGCATTATTATAACGACAATGTGGGTAATGTGGGACATTCGTATAACGTATAAGTAACGTACTAGCTTAGGAAAAACGTGAAGCCAATGGGAGCGCGCAGCGCGACCGTATACACAACCTCCCAAGCACGCAGTGCGAGTAATAATAATAAACTGAATATTAAACAAAATAGGAAGGGCACATAGGTACTAATTTTCTTTAACCACGATCGAGTAAACTACGGGCTAAAAAATTCCCGGAGGGACGGACCCAGCTTGTTTATTTTTGTTAGGATAATGTCTCGGGATAATTGAAAATTATTCAGCAGGTAGCTAGGTAGATACCTATCACATTCTGGAATTTTTGGGATGAAAGGGAAGGAAAATGAAAGCCCTAAACAGCATTACACAGCATGAAATAAGAGTTTATGATTGGATAGGTAGGTAAGTAAAATAGGTATTAGGTAAGTAGGCAATCTATTTACCTAGACCTACCTTGTACGTACGTGTAAAGATTTCATAAGTAAAGGGTCCTATACTGAAAACATGGAATTTAACGAAAAATTCTTTCTTGAGAAATTGAAAAAAATAAACTTAAATTAATATTCTATACTAAAAACAGGGAATTTAAAAAAAAATTTTTTTTTGGGAAATTAAAAAAAAAAAAAAAAAAAAAAAAAAATGAACTTAGATTAATATTTTTTGTTACCTAGTTCATTTTTTGCGTTAAACAATTTGTTAGTTTGTTGCCCAATGGACCTTTTCTTGACCATTAACCTTACAACTGTACCCATAGTTAATTGAAAGTGAAGTAAAACCCAACAAACTCCTATTTTGTTTGTCCAAAATTTCCCGACCATTTTTCTTGGCAAGTCAACGGTTGTTACTCCTAATTGTGTTTATGCTTTAGCGTCTTGGCGAAATCACATTTAGAGCACACATACGGTCCTATACATATTTCTCTCCCTTATCCTCATTTTTCTTCATTAATATTCAATAAAGGAAAAGCATCCACAGCTTCTAGGTGTATAGAGAGAGGAAGTTGAGATTTTGGCAAAATTTCAACTACCGTTTCGAATTTCAGAGTATTTCTCGGACGATTCTTCCTACATTACTCAATGACCCACTAAATATGGAATAGATCTGAAAATATTGGTCTGCATTTCAAGTTTTTTGCTCTTTTTTTTTTACTTTATACCTGCGAGTTGAAAAAAGTGATATAGGTACCTAGGTACTATACCTCTCTCTTTTGTACTTTTTCATTCTGCTTTTTTCATTCTTCCTCTTCCTACTCTTACCGACGAAGAAAAGTGAAGAAAAACGAGTTCAATAAATTATCATTTTCTCAAAGGATTCATTGCTACTGAAATTCGTAAAAGGATGAACATAGATTTATGCTATCTCAGAAAGACAGCAAATTTCCGTTCCAAAAAGTAAGAATTATTGTTCAAGTAGGTATATGACTTCACTGCTCACTCAGATTACCTGTTATGACAAGCGTATTTCCCCAGTCTCTTCTCATCTCCTATCGGCCAGGATCTATAATTTATTATTGGTAATGGATGTTGTCCTTTGAGAGAAAGAGGAGGAGGTGGAGGAAGAGGAAAAGGAGAAGAAAGAGGCAGAGAGGAGATTTATTTCATGTTTTGGAACTAATTATTAGTGGAAGTGTATGCTTTGTTGTACTCTTGAATATGGGATCCCGGGGGTGCTTACCAGTTACTGAAAGCAGATGACTGGCCTAGATCACTATCTACTAATAATATTAAACCTAACCTAACCTATCTACCGATAAAAACCCTTTGATGAACAGACCTATTTCTAAATACCATCTAGGTACCTATCCACTCTAAGTAGTTATCAATAAAATATTTAGGTAGGTACCTACTCGTAGTTGTTAAACCTGTTCCTCGCATAAATGGGTAGGTACACGTACACAATTCCTTTTGGAAATTTTGTAGCACATTGCATACATACCTATTAATAGGCGTTCACACAATTTACAATTGTTTTTATTAATAATTAATATTATAATTTACTAGGTAATTGATGTTAGGTAGGTATGTAAACAAACACTGAAAAAAAAAACTAGGGTGTCGACAGCCCAGTCGGGTGACTGGGTTCCGGCACCCTAATATTGAACTCTAAATCGGGAAGGTCGACACTGTAATTATAATATAGAGTTCCAACAGCCTAAATCAGGGTAAGTAACCCAATCATAGAGTTCTTCCACCCTAAACTTGTGGCACCCTGTCACCATTTTTTTTTTCTCAGTGAAGTTAGTATAATATGTGAATCCGTAGATCCGTTCTTTGTTACAGTAGGTAAATTCAAACAGAATGTTGAATATAAGTGCTTTAAAAAAGTGAAGTTGTAGGTATTCTAATCAGAAACACCAATGATTTGAAGTTGATATCCAGAGAAGAAGAAGAAGAAGAAGAAGAAGAGACCATGATGGTGATGAAATTAATACTTGACTTTAGTTTTGTGGTTGTTGTAATTGTCCCTTATGTTTCCTTAGGTACACCGTAACGAGAAGGTTGGTTGGCTTGGCTGATAGATATTGCGAATAATGTGATGCTTGAGGCATATTGTACCTACAGAAGATTATTATTATTATTCCATCGATTCCGATGTTCCATATTTCATAATGTCCATATAGGTAAATTTCAACTATGGATATGTCCATATAAATTTCAACTATGGGTAGTGTAGCTACGTCAAAATATTACGATCCGAAAATTTCCAGAAGCTTTATTTCAGAGGATGTGCTGATATTCCATCGATTCCGATGTTCCATATTTCATAATGTCCATATAGGTAAATTTCAACTATGGATATGTCCATATAAATTTCAACTATGGATAGTGTAGCTACGTCAAAATATTACGATCGGAAAATTTCCAGAAGCTTTATTTCAGAGGATGTGCTGAGTGCTCCATGATTTCCATGAATTAAATAAAGTTTGGGAGGAGTGAGTGTGTGTGTTCTCATTTTTTTCTTAATGTAAAAAAAATAGTACCTCACCTACCTATTTCAATTCTTAAAATAAATAAAAATTAACTAGCCGTAAGCACATTTCATTTCATTTATTTATTACCTAAAAATGAAGAAATAACGCCCCAAGTTAGTAATGTATCGTCAGAGTACCTCACCTACCTATTTCAATTCTTAAAATAAATAAAAATTAACTAGCCGTAAGCACATTTCATTTCATTTATTTATTACCTAAACATGAAGAAATAACGCTCCAAGTTAGTAATGTATCGTCAGTATCAGTATAAAGCACATTATTCTGTTATAAAACAATAACAAAGAGATAAAAACTCCCAGGAGTTTGTAGTATCGTCAGTATCAGTATAAAGCACATTATTCTGTTATAAAACAATAACAAAGAGATAAAAACTCCCAGGAGTTTGTATTTTTTTTTTTTCTCTAAAAAAGAGGCATTCTCACTTTTTCTCCGTATCAAAGTCAATCAATCATATTTTCACTTCGAAAAATCGAAACAAAAGCTGCCTCAATCAGCTGATGGTGTGTGTGTGTGTGTGTGAGAGAGAGAGAGAGAGAGAGAGAGAGAGAGTGTGTGTTACAAGTTCAATTGCAAAAATACATACCTATTTTAACGGATTACTTTCTGGTGTTCTCGTGTTGACCCAGCACGTAAGTAGAAAGTATTGTGTCTGTTCTCGACGTGTGTGTGTGCAAAAGCTGCCTCAATCAGCTGATGGTGTGTGTGTGTGTGTGTGTGTGTGTGTGTGTGTGTGTGTGTGTGTGTGTGCGAGAGAGAGAGTGTGTTACAAGTTCAATTGCAAATACATACCTATTTTAACGGATTACTTTCTGGTGTTCTCGTGTTGACCCAGCACCTAAGTAGAAAGTATTGTGTCTGTTCTCGACAATCTGATGAGGAACATACTACGGCACAGACCACACGAGTCTAATGTAGCAGTTGTTCCATACGAAATAAAAACGGTGGTTAAACACCATTTTCTTTTGGTCCCCTTTTAGGATTTCCGGCCTCAACTCAGCCAAATCCCCCCCCTGACCTCTTGTCTATACAGAGCGGGGTATTTTTAACAAGGCTGGTTAATTTCAGCGGTCTAATTGTTGATTGATATAAAGTATAAAGCATGATGAATGGATATTAATGACTTGATCTTCAGGCTACAGTTTTCGTTTTCTTCTCCTCCTCCTCCTCCTCCTCCTCCTTCTTCTTCTTCTTCTTCTTTTTCAATGATCATCAGCTCATACTCGTGATGTGCATTCTATTAGTCTACGGCTTGGCAATACCCCCTTCCAAAGGTTTAGTGGGTACCTGTATTACGTAGCAAAGAAACAAACTGCTCTGCTATACTAGCAGCAATAAATGTCCAGTCTACTGTCCGTGATACCAGGGCCTGTCAGAGACTAACCCCGATACACCAACAATGGACCCATCCTTGCAACTTTTTTTACAAAGAAAACTACTATAATTTATTAAGGGGTTTGACGTAAAAAAGACTTATTCATATAGCCCCATAAGATTTTTACAGGTTAGAAGTCTTTTTTGCATCAAACCACTCAGTTTATAAGTTGTGTTTCACTTTCACGTTTTTAAAAACTGCTAGTTCCAGGGCCCCCGTGAGGAGCTCGGGGCAAATGAGTCACCCTGTATGGTAGGTACTCTAATCCAATTAATTTATAGGTACATACCTACCTGGACAGTTAATGTTAAATTTTGTTCAAAGTTCAAACATTGAAAGCAATTCTCTGCCTTGAGGACAAAGTCCATTTTATTTTGACACAGTAAAAGCTTGTTCAGGAAGTGACACTTTTCCGTAAGAAGCTGTCATTTCATCGAAACAAACAAAACGTTAGCTTTTAATTTGTCAAACCCGTTTTCACTTTTCACTTTAAGCATTTATTAAGCATTTTAACTTTCTACCTATTTGCACTTACATCTCTATTGAGCTGACACTTGAAGTCTATTGAACATGTCTATTCTCTGCCTTGAGGACAAAGTCCATTTTATTTTGACACAGTAAAAGCTTGTTCAGGAAGTGACACTTTTCCGTAAGAAGCTGTCATTTTATCGAAACAAACAAAACGTTAGCTTTTAATTTGTCAAACCCGTTTTCACTTTTCAATTTAAGCATTTATTTTAAAGCATTTTAACTTTCTACCTACTTGCACTTACATCTCTATTGAGCTGACACTTGCAGTCTTTTGAGCATGTCTTTAAGAAGACTATCTATTCTATCAAAGTTCTAAATTTTGAGATATTTTTAAAAATTTCGGACGGACGCGTTGAAACTAAAGAGGGAACCCAACCCCTAAAGAAATATTACCTAGGGAAAAGATTATGCCTGTATTCAGACCTAATTCCGATATTTCCGATTGCAGTCTTATAGGGATTAGACCACAACATTGCAAAATATGAACACTGTTTCTGCTTGGTAGAATAGCACTTTTGTATGGACGTAAAATTTAAACCTCATGCGAAATGAACTTGAAAAGCTTTTCCCAGAAGGGAATCAAAACGGAAAATGTACTTCGGGGAAACTTAGAGTGTTCAACTAATCCTTCTGCTTCTTCATTTTGGATTTTGAGTCTCTCATATCTTAGTGAAGGGATAATGCAGTGAGAGTTTTCCAATAGATGACCCAGAACCTAGTGTGAAACTCTCATCCTATGTTTTCATAATACCATGTTCGGCAACTAATGGTGGGGGGGCTTTTTGAAAGTCGGAAGGAAGAGAAAGTAAAAAAAAAAAAAAAAAAAAAAATCACGATTTCTTTGCGATAAAGAAACTGCTAATGTACACTATCTTCTAATCTACACTGGCAATGTCGCCACCATAGGAGCAGAAACTTTTTTCGTACCTACGGACTACGGACAGGTAGAAAGTTAAAACAACAGAAAATCGTAACCGATTTTTTTTCCTGGAGTTATTTTACTCCAACTCTCACTGCTAGATATAAAAAAAAATGAAGACAATTTTGATCAAGAGTATTTATACTATTTAAAGAAAACTTTCCCAAAGTTTTGGCTCTCTTTATATTTATTTATTGGGAAAACTTTTTTTATACTGTGCATCCCATCCAATTGAGAGGTTTAAGATGAATTCTCGAGAGTATTAGAGAAAGGGAAGTCCCGTTAACTTTATGGGAAAATGGTGAGAACTATTAAGAAAACAAGGAGAAATAAGATAGCTATCTTTTCGGGAAAAGACGGGATTTAATGTGTCCCTTTTAATGTCTCTTGAAAGTGTATTTTCGATGGGAGACTGGGTCACTGGGACAACGATCTAAAATGTACATAGGTATAGATATTACACCAAGATAAAACAGAAAAGGAAAAGAGATTTAAAGAGAGTACCTATTGTAGAAATCAGATCCTCAGGGAAACCAGAACATTATGGATGAAAAATGGACGTAAAGCATGAAGAACTTTTAAAACGAAGGAAAAGGGGAAGAAGAAGAAGATGAAGAAGAGGAAGAAGAAGAAGAAGAAGAGGAGGAAGAAGAAGAACAAACGGAAGCTTAGCATTTTTTAATAATTTCAAATCCCGAATCAAATGAACGAGATTTGAAAAAAAAAGTTTTTTTTTATTTAAAATCTGTACACGGAATAAAAATGAGCAGTGATGATGAGAATTGAAAATCGAACAAGGATAGAAGAGAATAAATGTGCAAAGAATAAAAAATATGACTGCATAAAAAAATGTAAAAAGGAAAAAAATGATATCTACAGAGATAGTCCTGATGATAATTATAATATTACTTTCCTTATCCTAATAGTATACGAAAGAGGAGGGAAAAACTTCGCAATCAAATCATTCCCTAAATTTCCATCACGGAAGTGATGAAATAACTTTAGAACATTATTAGCCAGAACCTGTGAAATTATGTCTAGCTGATGAGTTCCAATAAGAGCGAAACGCATCCAACGGTTCTGCTGTTGACTAAAGTTTCAATAAAGACACAGAACACTTTGTTCACCGCTGTTTTTATACCTATTCCAACTTTTTTATCCTTAAAAATGTAAAATGAAGAAAGTAATTTCCATTAGAAAGTACGAGCTTTTTTATTTATCTTTCATGAGGCTTTGTATACTTATTACTTTCCCTTAAAAAAAAAGAAAAAGAAAACTTCATTTTAATTTGCTTCTTTTCATGATATTTTTTCCGCTTAAAAAAGAGTCCGTATATCGTTTTCGTATTTTCGACTGCGATAAAACGCATGTCATTGTACATGATTAGTCGTTACTCTTGTTACTTATAGGTAGGTACTCATATTTATCATTCATTGTATATCTGTAGGTATATTATTATTATTATTATTATTATTATTATTATTATTAATCGAAAAAATATAAATAACCTTGAGTCCAGTTTAAAATATCCATAATGGGAGATGGGAATAAATATGTGTTCCAGGACTTCCATAGGTTATGTGAATCAACATCACTCGACAGTCAACTGTAGTTTAGTCTTGTAGACGCATCTTCAAAGTCCAATACAATTTGTTTAAGAATATTAATGTCTTTTTATGCACGAGCTCACGAAGTCTGCCATTTCGAAAAGTAGGTCTCCAGCTCTACAGAGCAGCGATAAGTAATAAGTACCTACATTTTACTGTTCCTCATAAAACAGAGAACCTACATCAGACTTAGCACTAATGTCATTCGTTTTATTTACGATTTTCCTCTCACATCTTGTCTGTTTTATTGTCATTAGTCGGAATTTTCCTTGAAACCCTTCTCGGGAAGAAAACCCGTCGTCATTTTTATGACCACAGTGTGACGGTTGTGACATTTTGTATTAGGGGCATAGAGTTCAGAACTTTAGACTATAAATAGTGTAGTCGTTTCTAAAAATTGAGCCGTTCCTAAAAATAATTTATACGATAGGGTAGCCCTTTCTAAAATTTGAGCTTAAAAAATCCTTATTCCCTTCTCTGCAGAGTAAATAAGTGGGTTTTCCGCTTTTCATATTATAGCCAAAAAATTGCCATTAATAAAGTCGTTTTTAATATTGGAAAAAGTTCCGTGTCCTGTTACTTGTTACACTTGGGTAATTATTATAAGAACATTAAGAACACAATGTCTGAATGTCATTTCATTTCAGGCAGAATATAGACTAATACTAAGTTATAACTATCGGTATTATACATAAACGTGAAATAGGGTTTTCTTTTTCTTCTTTTCCTCCTCCTCCTTCTTCTTCTTCTTCTTTTGTTAGTGAAAAGAAAAGGAGGTCGACACAGAAAAAGTGTTAGAAAATGACTTACTCGATAACGTGAGTAATATTGAACTTGAAAAAGTCTTCTGCTGCGAACTTTTCTGTTTAGGTCACAGTTTGATTAGTTGTGACTTGTAAACTTACGAGGCGGCGCTATGTCACGTCACACGTCGCGTCGTCCACTACTGTCTGTTTACCATATTTTGAGAAAAACTATTGCATTGAATAGTAGAGTAAACACTAAACAGACTGTTGGTTATTTTATATAAAGTAAAAGTGAACCTAAATAATTGTCTCTGAAAGCACTAAGGAGATTAAATCTCCATTTGTGCAGTGGAAAAAAAAAACTGTCAGTATTTGCTAAGTGGTTTTGGTATGGGCGTAGTCTTAAACAGACTAGGAGATTCTCTGTTTATTCTGGAAATTCTGGAAGACGCCACATTCCAGAAAACTATGGGGGAAAAAGAAGAAGAAGAAGAAGAAGAAGAAGGAAAAGAAGACGATGAAGAAAACATTATTCAAATTAAATTATTGTTGGATTGAACATACATATTTCCAAGTACTTCTGTTATACCTACATACTTGCATATTAAAAATGTAAATAAACCATTCTCTAGGTAGTTCTTCCTTCTTCTCCTCTTAAAAGTGGAAAAATCTGTGAGGTGAAAAGAAAAAAAAAGAATAATAATGCTCGTATGTATAGCGTTTATGTTTACTCTCATGTGTACTACACGATACACAAGTATACATAGGTATTATGTTTGTATTACTCCAGATTTTATACAACGTGATATCAGCATAAATCCTAAGCAATTTCAATCCCAGTAGAATAGATTGTTCGAGAAATAATCCTGGCAATTTATTTTGCATTGAAACCAACCTTCGTTCGCGAACGGGTTTTGCACACCGAAGGTTTCCAGTTCAATTCTAGGTGGAGTCGAAGTTTTTTTCAGCTTTTTGCTATGAATAAATTACAGGTTGTAGGTTATACCTACAAAATTTACCGACGATATAAATAGACAGAGAAAAAGGAAAGGAGTGAAAAAATTCCCCAGAATTTCAGATGAGTTTCGTTTTAAATTCTAAAATAACGAAAGGTAGTCACAAAATTCGCCTACTCTATCGAAAATAGGAAAGTAATAAACGGAGCTAAGGACTAAGGATCATTCGAGTGAAATTGCTTCCAAACTGCTAGATTTCGTTTTAAATTCTAAAATAACGAAAGGTAGTCACAAAATTCGCCTACTCTATCGAAAATAGGAAAGTAATAAACGGAGCTAAGGATCATTCGAGTGAAATTGCTTCCAAACTGCTAGGGGTTAACGGTTAATATGAAAGTTTCCTTTATTTAATTAATATCGTTGGGCTGGATGCACCATTTTCGTTTACAAAACTATAATGGAAAATTTTCCATTGTTTCTGACTTCACAAAGAAAACACGCAGGTTAATTGAATCATGCTTCTCCTTTAAATTACTATTAAGGGACTAAATTTCGGATTCTGTAAAGCGCTCTCAATATTTTCTGGTGTATTGAGCTGGATGATGGGTAATATGATAAGGATAAGGTATCGGGGTATGATAGGGAGATAGGGTATACAGAGGAAAGGATAGGTTAATATGATAGAAACAATATTAGTTCGGGATAAAAGGAATTGCAAAGTTCCGTGGTGCATAACCACGACATTGAACAGCACCACACTACTTCATTTACAAACCATAAAATAAATACACCTACAATTTGATGGAAATTTATGAGTTGATATTTTAAATATTAAATTCCCGTTGGAAAGATTTTTGGGGGGTACCTCAATATGTTTCTGACTTCACAAAGAAAACACGCAGGTTAATTGAATCATGCTTCTCCTTTAAATTACTATTAAGGGACTAAATTTCGGATTCTGCTTTACAGAATCCGAAATTTAAATATTTTCTGGTGTATTGAGCTGGATGATGGGTAATATGATAAGGATAAGGTATCGGGGTATGATAGGGTATACAGAGGAAAGGATAGGTTAATATGATAGGAACAATATTAGTTCGGGATAAAAGGAATTGCAAAGTTCCGTGGTGCATAACCACGACATTGAACAGCACCACACTAAAATATAGACAGATAGACGGGTTACTTTCTGGTGTTCTCGTGTTGACCCAGCACCTAAATGGGGAGTATTGTGCCTCTTCTCGCCCATTTGATGGAAGGCATACTATGGGATGGGCAGTCTTCGACACAGACCACATGCGTCCAATGTAGCAGTTGTTTCATTGCTACGAAATAAAAACGGCGGTGAAACACTCATCTTTAAAAATAAAAAAAATTAAAAAAAAATCCCGGCGGGGAAATTTTGATCAAAATTTTCTGTTCCATTTAATCATCAACTCTGAATTTGTTTCAGAATTCTCCTGGCCACTCCTAACAACGCCTCAGCAGATCTCCTCGCAGAGAGACTCATAGAATCCGGGCAATTCCAAATAGGAGATTTAGTGCGACTTCTATCCTTCACCTATCTACAGGCAGGTTCTGTACCTTCCAGCATAGCTCCTTACTGCTGTCTGGTTAATAATAAACATCTGGATGACTACAAGGAAACCATGGAGAATACAGGTGATAGCCCGTTCCCATTTGTCGTGAGTTTTTTTCCAAATGTCCTGAAGAGGGAACTGTAACTGCTAAGGTCTTATCGTCCCGAAATCGAAGAAAGACAGGATAGGAGAAAGCCAGCCGTTCGGAGAACGAATACTATTCGTTCAGGATAAAATCCGCCTCGGATGGGATTCGACCGCCTACCATGCTATCAACGAAGCCAATTAGGCTGGCTATTTCGCTGTTTTCTTCCAATCTTAGGTACACCTATGCAGTAAATATAGCCCCTTGTTATTTTGATAACATCCAATTTACTTGGTAATTATTCAGAAGCCATGACAATGAAAAAGAAAGCTCCTTTTTGCGTGTGACCTAACCCTATTTGGTACAACTTTTTGTAGCAATTTTCCTTTGACGTGACTTCTGAACTGTCATTCGTTTTATTTACGATTTTCCTCTCACATCTTGTCTGTTTTATTGTCATTAGTCGGAATTTTCCTTGAAACCCTTCTCGGGAGGGAAACCCGTCGTCATTTTTATGACCACAGTGTGACGGTTGTGACATTTTATATTAGGGGCATAGAGTTCAGAACTTTAGACTATAAATAGAGTAGCCCTTTCTCAAATTTGAGCTTAAAAAATCCTTCTCTACAGGGTAAATAAGTGGGTTTTCCGGTTTTCATATTATAGCCAAAAAATCTGGTGTGAACATCACACGACTTTCCTCATCCTATTGAATGATGCTTATTTTGGGTGTTCTTGTTCTTATAGCCAAACTTTTACAATATCTTTAACCGTTTAGTCGGTATAGCTGAAAACCGCCAAAAAACGGTCAATATACCACCAACCGCAGCACCTAACCAAACCAAACGTTTGAGTTGCATCCTTGTCATATTTGTAAACTACATACCAAATTTCAAGTCTCTAACTCATACCGTTCCAGATATATTGTTAAATTACACCGAAAACCGCCCAAAAAGCGGTAAAATGCCGCCAACCGTTGCACCGATCTTAACCAAAAGTAACTACTGTCTGTTTACCATATTTTGAGAAAAACTATTGCATTGAATAGTAGAGTAAACACTAAACAGACTGTTGGTTATTTTATAAGGTAAAAGTGAACCTAAATAATTGTCTCCGAAAGCACTAAGGAGATTAAATCTCCATTTGTGCAGTGAAAAAATAACTGTCAGTATTTGCTAAGTGGCTTTGGTATTGGCGTAGTCTTAAACAGACTAGGAGATTCTCTGTTTATTCTGGAAATTCTGGAAGACGCCACATTCCAGAAAACTATGGGGGAAAAAGAAGAAGGAAAAGAAGATGAAGAAAACATTATTCAAATGAAATTATTGTTGGATTGAACATACATATTTCCAAGTACTTCTGTTATACCTACATTACTTGCATATTAAAAAATGTAAATAAACCATTCTCTAGGTAGTTCTTCCTTCTTCTCCTCCTAAAAGTGGAAAAATCTGTGAGGTGAAAAGAAAAAAAATAATAATAATGCTCGTATGTATAGCGTTTATGTTTACTCTCATGTATACTACACGATACACAAGTATACATAGGTATTATGTTTGTATTACTCCAGATTTTATACAACGTGATATCAGCATAAATCCTAAGCAATTTCAATCCCAGTAGGATAGATTGTTCGAGAAATAATCCTGGCAATTTGTTTTGCATTGAAACCAACCTTCGTTCGCGAACGGGTTTTGTACACCGGAGGTTTCCAGTTCAACAATACTCGCGCTAAAATATCGTACGTGTAATAAGAAAGCGTATTAAAAGAAATGAACATAAATAAAAAAGAGAAAATGTTTGCGAACGTTCAATTTATGCGAGAACAATACAAATTGTGTTTGTACAAGTTTTTCCGTTATTTATGCAGAGAAAATACAAGAATTGTGAATTGTTCCTTCAGGATCAGCTCAAGTTGTATCAAGAGATATTCAAGTGTTTGTGTTTCTTTTCAAGTTTAATTCCTTCAGACCTCTTACCTTTACGTTTCCCACATTTTACTCGAAAGGGTGGCAAGGTCACAGGCGATAGAAAGTCATCCTACTGGATGAAAATATTCAAGAGAGGATACAAAATGGACTCAGATACAAGATGGTCTCAAATTAGGACAAAGATGCATCTCAGAATTGGTTCTCTTCTCACCCTAGGGACATATGAGACAAATTGGCGATTTTCCTTTTAGGAAAAAGTAAATTCTTTTTGTGATGTTCACATACAAACAGCTTCCATCTAGATAAACTGAGCTTTACTTTTAAATTTACAATCTACGTTTCTACTTAGAAGCATTTTTTCGCAACAAAAAAGGAGCTCTAAAGAGAGGAATGGTAACAATATGGCAAGGGATTCAAGAGAGGATACAAAATGGACTCAGATACAAGATGGTCTCAAATTAGGACAAAGATGCATCTCAGAATTGGTTCTCTTCTCACCCTGGGGACATATGAGACAAATTGGCGATTTTCCTTTTAGGAAAAAGCGAAAAAGTAAATTCTTTTGTGATGTTCACATACAAACAGCTTCCATCTAGATATTCTAGATAAACTGAGCTTTACTTTTAAATTTACAATCTACGTTTCTACTTAGAAGCAGTTTTTCGCAACAAAAAAGGAGCTCTAAAGAGAGGAATGGTAACAATATGGCAAGGGACAAATAAAAACGGCGGTGAAACACTCATCTTAAAAAAAAAAAAAAATAGATAGAAATAACTTTCCTACCTCTCATACTTCATTCCTACTTTCTTACCTCTCATTTACTTTTAATGTGACATGTCTGTTTGAGTAGTATGCTGATGTGTCATATGGCAACCCAGACGCTGGGCAGCTCATCAATAAATTATATATTGATTGTTTTTCTCACAACCACTCAATCCTTCAGATATCTTTTATGCAAGTAGAAACTAGTGATAGAGTACGTCTAAAAGTAGAATAGTATGGCCCTTATTATTTTGATTATAATATTATAAATGATGGTTTTCATTAATAAATTTTGCCATATCTTTGTAAAAGTTATAATATGTAGGTATTCTTGTGCTTATAATAATAATATGTAAATGAAATTCAAGTTCTCCCGCATTTCATTAGTTTTATTAACAAGAGCATTTTCCAGTTGGTATTGTGAAGGTACTTGTGCGATAATTCTACAAACATCTCCAAGGTAAGCAACAACACGGCGGAAAAACATTTATTATCATTTCGGAACCCAGGTTTGTTTGTTTTCGTGAAACTTTAATCCAAATTCGGCCAAGTAAAAAGTGAAGTTAAAGCAAGGATTTCGGTGAAAAAGCACAGAGGAAGAGAAGAAAAGTTAAAAACTAAAAAGAGATTAATGGAAAAACAAGGGAGTGAAGTAGTAAAGAGGAAAATAATTGAAAACAAAGAGTGAGAAGAGGGAGGGAGAGGTTTAGACTGAAAGTGTAGTGGTCAGTAGGTAGGAGTACATCAAAAGATAAATAATTATATTTTCAGATTACAATTTCATCCCTTCTCTACCGTATCCTTACTGTAGATTTAGACTGAAAGTGTAGTGGTCAGTAGGTAGGAGTACATCAAAAGATAAATAATTATATTTTCAGATTACAATTTCATCCCTTCTCTCTCCCGTATCCTTACTGTAGATACCAATGCTGCATCGCTGTGTATAAAATTTATCGCACACATTCAGAATACGAACAGTCTTATTATTATTATTGCATAGGTACTTCTCTATTCTACCACAAACACTGGGTATAGGGTAATGAAAAAGTGAACCTACGCCCTCCTGTTTACCAGGCGACCATGTACCCCTGGTATACAGACATAGTGTGGCATAGTAGTACACCTGGGCTGCATTTCTGAAACTTTGAACATTACTTTTCTCAATTTTTTTTTGACGTCACAGTCTTCTCTCTAGTCAGACTTATCTTATCGTGGACATGAACTCTCAAGAATATCTAAATCTTCTCTTATTATGCTCATGCAAGGTTTTTAAAGGCAATAAATTTTACGTGACGTCACGGGCAAAATGCTCATTGCGATTTTTTATATCTATAAAACACGGTCCTGCTCCTCCTACGCGGGCCTGAAATTAATTTACCCTGAATTCCTTTAACCTGGGAAGGGTGCATATTGCAATTACAGCATACCATCCTACCCTTGTATTGAATGAACGGCATTTTCCTGTAATCCAGGTACAGGTACACCTCCTCCATACAGTAGGTACAAGATAATCAGAAAAAGGTACAAAAAGGGGAGAGGAAAAAATGCAAAATGAAAAACAAAAAGAAAAACCCTGGGATGTTTTTTTACACATTACGGTTTCAATTTTCTACAAATTTTCAACTTGAATGATTTGAACTATGGAAAATGTTTTCAACCAAACAGAGTTCAGGTATGGTAGACTAACAAAAAGGCTATAATATGTCAGAGAGAGAGAGAGAGAGAGAGAGAGCGAGAGAGAGAGAGAGAGAGGAAATTATTTATTTTATTCATGATTGAAAAAAAAAAAAACCATCATCTGGCATTGCTTTTATTTTTTATTCAAGATTTTGACTTCAATTGAAATATCATGGTGGTTGGTATTTTGCTGGCACTCCGCTCCGTGTCGGTCTTTCCCCCCCCCCTACTTTTAGTCCGTCCTTCCTCCCATTGAAAGCTAGGTATCTATACGTATTTAGTATTTACAGAGGGAAACTATAACAACCAAAGTCCTTGTCCTACCTTCTGTTAATTCTGAGCCAATTTGAGCGGGAAAACTTTTGTTGATAGTTGACATACACTGTTCCTCTGCTGTCTTGATAGTTGAAATTATACCCAATTTAAATAGTAAAAACAAGAAATTGAAAAGTTGAAATTTAGGGGCAATAGCGAATTAAAATTTTCAATTTTCAAACGTTGCTGTCATATGGCAACCCAGACGCTGGGCAGCTCATCAAAAAATTATTGATTGTTTTTCTCACAACCACTCAATCCTTCAGATACCTTTTATGCAAGTAGAAATTAGTGATAGAGTACGTCTAAAAGTAGAATAGTATGGCCCTTATTATTTTGATTATAATATTATAAATGATGGTTTTGATTAATAAATTTTGCCATATCGTTGTAAAAGTTATAATATGTAGGTATTCTTGTGCTTATAATAATAATACGTAAATGAAATTCAAGTTCTCCCACATTTCATTACGTACGCCACATAAGTCTGAACTGGACGAACTTTTTCAAGATCCAATTTCATCAAAAGAAAGGGCTTAAAGACTGCTAGCGAACCAGTGCTATTCAAAAACTGTAGTCATAAAAACAAAAATTAGAAAAATAAATGTGGGCAGGTGGGCCAATAAATGGTACGTTTTTTAGGTGGGCGAATAAATGGTACACTTACCCTAGGTACTTCTCTATTCTACCACAAACACTGGGTATAGGGTAGGTAATGAAAAAGTGAACCTACGCCCTCCTGTTTACCAGGCGACCATTTACCCCTGGTATACAGGCATAGTAGTACACCTGGGCTGCATTTCTGAAACTTTGTACATGTACATTACTTTTCTCAATTTTTTTGACGTCACAGTCTTCTCTCTAGTCAGACTTATCTTATCATGGACATGAACTCTCAAGAATATCTAAGTCTTCTCTTATTATGCCCATGCAAGGTTTTTAAAGGCAATAAATTTTACGTGACGTCACGGGCAAAATGCACATTGCGATTTTTTTATATCTATAAAACACGGCCCTGCTCCTCCTACGCGGGCCTGAAATTAATTTACCCTGAATTCCTATACCTGGGAAGGGTGCATAATATCGTCCCGAAATCGAGGAGAGAAGGAAGACAGGATAGGAGAAAGCCAGCCGTTCCGAGAACGAACATTATCCCATCAGGATAAAATCCGCCCCGGGCGGGAATCGAACCCGCGGCCTAGCGCTTACAAGGCAGACGCACTACCAACTAAGCTAACTAGGCTGGCAAGTCACCTGTTTAATTTCCCTGTTATGGCGACGAAGACCTGTGTTTCTGTCCCCATAGAACTTAAATTGATAGAAATACCTAGCATACAGCATAGACATTCCAACTGGGAAGGTAAAACCCACCTTAAGGAAGCAGTCAGTATATTTTGAACTCCCTTCTCTCCGTAAGTTCCCTTGTGTTGCTAATAAATTTAACTGTTTTGTGGTGACACCTGGAAATATATGGGTGCGTATTTTCAACTTAATGTACTTCTCACTGGGAGGGGGGACTGAATGAGTTTGTGTATTTCAAATACGAACTGTTCTTCCTCTATTGTTCTTTGAGGTAGTCATGTACGGACTAGGGGGTAGAAAGCTCTTGTGTTCGACATCAACGTAACATTGCTTACTCTTAGAAAAGTATTATTGTTGTTTTGTCGATTTTTTTTCTTTTAATACCGAGGAGTTCTCATTTCCAAGTAAGCCACTAAAAAGACTGTGTTATCTAGTAAGTAGGTAGGTGCATAGAAAAAAGTTATATCACGATAAGTTTCGTCATTTTCAATATCAATTCCACAAATTGTTCACCATCAGTACCTACTTTATTTGTATGCCAAATTAGCTCCATTCCATATTTTTATCACATTTAAAATGCTGAAGAATTTTAAAATGCCACCTTCTCTTAAAACTCCCCATATCCTCTTTTTCCCTTTTGCTCTCATTTAGATTATCATCCACTTCTTCAATTATTCATCCCTCTTCCACTTAGCTTTTAGTACCTTTTTTCCTCTTTTCACTCTTTATCTTATTATTTTGCACTACACTCTATTCTTTTTCATAATATCTCTTTTGACATTAAGCTTTCTTTATTATGTGTTCTTACACATAACATTAATAGTCTTCTAGTAGGTTTTGTGGTGACACCTGGAAATATATGGGTGCGTATTTTCAACTTAATGTACTTCTCACTGGGAGGGGGGACTGAATGAGTTTGTGTACTTCAAATACGAACTGTTCTTCCTCTATTGTTCTTTGAGGTAGTCATGTACGGACTAGGGGGTAGAAAGCTATCTTGTGTTCGACATCAACGTAACATTGCTTACTCTTAGAAAAGTATTATTGTTGTTTTGTCGATTTTTTCTTTTAATACCAAGGAGTTATCATTTCCAAGTAAGCCACTAAAAAGACTGTGTTATCTAGTAAGTAGGTAGGTGCATAGAAAAAAGTTATATCACGATAAGTTTCATTTTCAATATCAATTCCACAAATTGTTCACCATCAGTACCTACTTTATTTGTATGCCAAATTAGCTCGATTCCATATTTTCATCACATTTAAAATGCTGAAGAATTTTAAAATGCCACTTTCTCTTGAATATGGCACACACGTTTTGGTAATGAAAATGTAAATATACTGGATCGCGTGGCAGATTAAACAGATTATACCTACATTAGAGAGAACTATTTCAAATCTGATGGTCACTGGAATGATATAGAACAAAGAAGTGAAGTCAACAAATAAATTAATAAAATAGCAACTCAGTTAATAGCACGGTGGACTTAATATTTAACATTTTCGTTTTTAAATCCTTCTTCAATACAATCCTTCAATTCGATTAATGTATATGTTGATAAACTGTAATCTTTACTGTACTCAGTGTACTTTGCAGATAACATGAATATGTAGATATGAGAATTATGTAAGTGAAAACATCTTGGATTATACAGCTTGAGTATCAGGAACTATAAAATCTATAGAACGCACAAAACTGTGAAAATAGAAGTTTTCGAATATGCAAAATTCACTTTTCCCATTAATTTGAAGAAAGTTGACAAAAATTTAAAATTTTTGAATTTTATGATTTTCCTCGTCATGAATTCAGCATAAAATTTTATAGCTTGTTAGAAAAAAAAATCATTCTCTCTTTCTATGTTTGTTATTTTTATTGAAAGAAGTTTTTTTTCCAAATAAATAATAATTTCTCGAAGTTTATTTTGCTGTTCTTTTTAATCTTTGCTTAGCTTCCCCTTCCCTCAAAAAACACAATGCTGCTTTCAGAAGTTATTAGTCTTTATTGTTTTTTACTTCTTCCTTTTTTTCTATGAAAGAGTTTAAACTGAAAAAAAAGTCCATGTTTATGTTCTTAAAATAACACTTTAAAGCTTTAAAAAACAAATGAAATTGACTTTGACATGTACCTATATCTATTCTCTATTGTAGGGTAATATTAATTGAAATTATTATTTTATTTTATTGTAATAGGTACTCGGAATGTCCATGCTATTTATTAAAATAAAATACGAAGCATACATAATTACTGTAAATAAATACCCACTACCTCGGATTAGCTAGATATGTTCTTAAAATAACACTTTAAAGCTTTAAAAAACAAATGAAATTGACTTTGACATGTACCTATATCTATTCTCTATTGTAGGGTACAATATTAATTGAAATTATTATTTTATTTTATTGCAATAGGTACTCGGAATGTCCATGCTATTTAATAAAATAAAATACGAAGCATACATAATTACTGTAAATAAATACTCACTACCTCGGATTAGCTATATAGGATATGTATAGGAAACATACACCTATGTACGTGGGAAAAATAAAGAAGAGAGGGATAAATTCTGATAATTATACATACTCGTATATTTGGAATCATGTTCCAACATAATAATTATGGCGACTTCATTTACAAACCATAAAATAAATACACCTACAATTTGATGGAAATTTATGAGTTGATATTTTAAATATTAAATTCCCGTTGGAAAGGTTTTTGGGGGGTACCTCAATACTGTGGTGGAAACGTCCATAGTGAATTTCACGAGAACATTATTATGAATTCAAATAAAACTAATGGCTCGACATTACAGTTCCTGCGGTTAGCATTACGGCATTACTGGATTCGAAAATTTGCTCAATTTGTGTGTTGATTTAGAATTGCAAGGTAATAAAATCGAAAAGTGTTTGATTCAATGAGAGTGACCACAGAGACATCGTTACTCGAAGTTCAGTAATACACTCATAGGTATTTCTATTTCACATGACGAAAAAATTGGATTGGCGTTGTAAAGGTCTCGTTGCGTTTAGGGATAAAGTGTTTGATTCAATGAGAGTGACCACAGAGACATCGTTACTCGAAGTTCAGTAATACACTCATAGGTATTTCTATTTCACATGACAAAAAATTGGATTGGCGTTGTAAAGGTCTCGTTGCGTTTAGGGACTACTACCTACATGGTGGTAAGAGTCTATAGAGTTAGATAATCTACACTCCAGTATCAAACCTGAATAATCCGTTCCTTAGAGAAAGCAGAAATTAGGAAAAATGCTACGTTTTCTACTCAGAATAAATTTATTGTATGTGGAGAAAGTTGAAAACTTCTGGGAAATGGAAAACTCGGATACTTATAACTAGTGCATTATTTATTTTAGAGGGGAAGAGGGTTAAAACTTGAAAATTACATTACTCATGTTAAGAATTCATACTCCCCTTCTTTCTTCTTTTATATTCCAAAGTAAAAAATAAATGTAAAACTTACTAATTTCAAAACAGAAAGGAAAAATATTCGCGCCAAACTTGATAATTTTCCTCTCTTCGTTAAGGAGTAATTGAATATTCTACGGCGAGTTTCCTTAAAGATAAATTTAATTTTCCGAAGAACAAAAGTCATTTCCAATGTTGGAGCTTACTAATTTCAAAACAGAAAGGAAAAATATTCGCGCCAAACTTGATAATTTTCCTCTCTTCGTTAAGGAGTAATTGAATATTCTACAGCGAGTTTCCTTAAAGATAAATTTAATTTTCCGAAGAACAAAAGTCATTTCCAATGTTGGAAAAGTTTTTCTTTCTCTTTGTTTTCTTAACCATACAAACGTCACAAAACAAGAGTTTTAAATCATTTAGTTGGATTTTTCAAGGAGTATACCTTCTTTATTTCTAGTTATTAAAGTGTGCCAACATTCTATAAAATCTAAACTCTTCAAGAAGCATCCTATAAGTACAAAAATTATGAAGAAACTCTCAGCTTCACTACAAATTTAATAATGAATGATGATAATATCAATGAAACAAATTCTTCAGCTGTGGATTAACACTTGTAACAATAAAATAATGTAAACTACCAAAGTTTTTCTTTCTCTTTGTTTTCTTAACCATACAAACGTCACAAAACAAGAGTTTTAAATCATTTAGTTGGATTTTTCAAGGAGTACCTTCTTTATTTCTAGTTATTAAAGTGTGCCAACATTCTATAAAATCTAAACTCTTCAAGAAGCATCCTATAAGTAGGTACAAAAATTATGAAGAGCTCCTGCTCTTATTTCGACGCTTAGAAGCAACATCGCCTAAGATCCATTTATCTCACGGTGTTGGAAGGATTAGGGGGTTTAAAACCCCCTGGACGCTAAGAAACATTATCTGGACTTCTTCTATGTTTTATGAGTGTAGTAATTACGAATATTTTTGAAAATTAGACACCTACCCAGTCAATATTATAGATCGGACTCTCACGCTCAGACCGCGGTCTCAAACCTACCTCTGTCAGAGGGTCTGATTCATGAGTGTCTGGCCTCACATAGTGTATTATTGTTGAAGTTTAGTCATGTAACATGTTACAATAAAATAAACCTATCAACCAAAACCAGTGAAGAGTAAAAGTTATTTTCATATTTAGATATTATTGTTGAAATCCAAAGCTCCGAATCTAGTTCCGTAAAAACATGGTCAATCCAGATTTTTACCATTTTTTCTCTCAGTATGTACGTAGGTACTATACGAGTACAACTCTACTTGACAACTTTATTTATCCCACTTATATTTTATAATCTCATAAGATCTACCTACTTTCTACCATCACGATTATTTAAGTGCTCATGTTTTTAATGAGGTTTTGGTACCTGAATGGAATTGACCCTGCACGAGGGATAATTGAACCAAACAAACACTTGTCTACAGTGTAGACTCTGCTCAGGGTTACTGCAAAAATCTTTCACCAGTTTTATTTATCCCACTTATATTTTATAATCTCATAAGATCTACCTACTTTCTACCATCACGATTATTTAAGTGCTCATGTTTTTAATGATGTTGTGATACCTGAATGGAATTAACCCTGCGCGAAGGATAATTGAACCAAACAAACACTTGTCTACAGTGTAGACTCTGCTCAGGGTTACTGCAAAAATCTTTCATTAGTCTCATAATAAAAATAAATTGATGTTTCCTCATAAACACATAGGAAGCACAAGTAGAAGTTTCTAAACGACGTATTTTCAACTTTAAAATTTATCTCACACGCTCCTCAAGCATTACAGTGATTTCTGATGTATACTTAACTCATCTTCCTTCGTTTTGTATAAAAAGACGATGCTTTATGTACGTATTATAGAGGATGATGAAGGTTTTAGAAATTTAATCCATCGAGTACATAAGACGAGTATGTGTATATTCTTCCTTCGTTTTGTATAAAAAGACGATGCTTTATGTACGTATTATAGAGGATGATGAAGGTTTTAGAAATTTAATCCATCGAGTACCTACATAAGACGAGTATGTGTATACTTAAGAGAGTATGAGTTTGCATTGTGTGTTCAAATGTAAGGAATTTAGCTGAGTTAATCACACATGAATTTTTCCAAACACCACGAGATTTTTGTCCTAACCAAAATTTTGACATCACATTGATAAGCGAGACAGTTACGGGATTCGAACACAGTACCATCTGCATGACAAGGTGATAAAATGTTTGGAAAACACCTATCTGTTATACATGACGGTTAGAGTATACTTAAAAGTATGCTCATTTTTCATATGCAAATGACTGGTGTTACATGAACGTAATAAATCATATCCCTAGGAGAATTTATTACTCCCCCACAGCCAACAGCCGCAGGAGAGTTCATTGCATAACGCATAATATTTATCATACGCAGGAGGAGAGTTCATTGCATAACGCATTATGTTTATCATACGCGCAGGTACTGGTACGCAGCTACGCTTTACTGTACGATTGTAGTATAGGATATAGGAGATGCACCTTTACAGAAAAGGGAAGAGAGAGAGAGAGAGAGAGAGAGAGAGAAAGAACCTATCTGTTATACATGACGGTTAGAGTATACTTAAAAGTATGCTCATTTTTCATATGCAAATGACTGGTGTTACATGAACGTAATATATCATATCCCTAGGAGAATTTATTACTCCCCCACAGCCAACAGCCGCAGGAGAGTTCATTGCATAACGCATTATGTTTATCATACGCAGGACGAGAGTTCATTGCGTAACGTATTATGTTTATCATACGCAGGACGAGAGTTCATTGCGTAACGTATTATGTTTATCATACGCAGGAGGAGAGTTCATTGCATAACGCATTATGTTTATCATACGCAGGAGGAGAGTTCATTGCATAACGCATTATGTCTATCATACGCAGGAGGAGAGTTCATTGCATAACGCATTATGTCTATCATATCTACAAATTTAATAATGAATGATGATAATATCAATGAAACAAATTCTTCAGCTGTGGATTAACACTTGTAACAATAAAATAATGTAAAATACCAATACTTGAGATATTCTACAATGTGTTAGCAACATCATTACGCTTAATATCCATCATGTTCCTCTTAAGTTTTCTTCCATGTTTTCAACCATTTTACAAGAGTTTCTATTAATGTTTCACTACTGACCTAATATCGGAAGGGATATATTTGGATGAAGTGTTTCTTGCTGATGATGTGAATCAAGTGCCCATTATTCATACGGGTAAGTGGTGTATTAGAGAGTAAGTTCAAGTGTAAGGACCCGGGTGTTTGGAAAATGTTTATGAACTTACTCAATATACCGGGTGTTTGGAAAATGTTTATGAACTTACTGAATATACCGGGTGTTTGGAAAATGTTTATGAACTTACTCAATGTACCGGGTGTTTGGAAAATGTTTATGAACTTACTCAATGTACCGGCTGTTTGGAAAATGTTTATGAACTTACTCAATGTACCGGATGTTTGGAAAATGTTTATGAACTTACCCAATGTACCGGGTGATAGAGCCGAAACTTTCAAGACAAAAGTAAACCATCATTTAAATAGTAAAAACAAGAAATTGAAAAGTTGAAATTTAGGGGCAATAGCGAATTAAAATTTTCAATTTTCAAACGTTGCTAAAAAAAAGTTTTGAATGTTCAATATATTTAAAGCTCCTTGTGATACTTTTACAGTTCATTCGATTTCTTTTTTGTGTCCTACATTAAGATTCTACATCCTTACTATAAATACAAATACCTCTAACATCCCTCAACCATGTGGCTTGATAAACAACATGGTGCGTGCTTGTGGTTTTCAAAGCATCATACTCAAAGGTAATCATAACAAAATTCTCAACACCAAATGTAAACATTGTAAGGAAACTAGATAAATTTCTTTTCTTCATTTCTCAAAACCCTTTACCGAGAATTAGGTAGTGTGGCAAAGTATAGTTCCTAGATACCAAGGTTAGAGAACGGTACATAGGAGCTACGCTTTACTGTACGATTGTAGTATAGGATATAGGAGATGCACCTTTACAGAAAAGGGAAGAGAGAGAGAGAGAGAGAGAGAGAAAGGTCTCAACACCAAATGTAAACATTGTAAGGAAACTAGATAAATTTCTTTTCTTCATTTCTCAAAACCCTTTACCGAGAATTAGGTAGTGCGGCAAAGGATAGTTCCTAGATACCAAGGTTAGAGAACGGTACATGCATACAGACAACTCATAAATCTGGTGGTTTTTGCGGTGAAGAGTCTTGTTTTCAGATTTATATGAAACAGGGGAAAATTTAGAAGCACACTGTACGAAGAGTAGATGGGTATTTTAAGGAGAGTGTAAGGAGGGGGAGATAAATAGGGTGTCAGAAAAACATAGGTCCTTTGAGACATAATTTGTCAAAATTCGTTTTGTTAGGGACTTTGAGTTTACTCGAAAAAATGAAAGTCAAGGTTTGTTTATTAAACCTTCCTCTTTTGTATTTTTACTTTCGCATTCAAAGTTTTGTATGGTTACAATACTCGTAATACTAGTCAGCAAAAAATTGTTTTACCTTGGAAATAAAGAAAGTTTCCAAACTCCAAATTCTGTGTAAATATCGTTTCTGTGGTAAAAAGAAAGTGAAATAATTCAAATTTTTCAAGGAAATTTACTGAAACAAGTACCTACTCGTAGGTATTTTGCTGAATTCCCGTTCAGACAAATTTCCAAGTAATGAAGTAATATTGATAGTAGGTACTTCCAGATATTTAGCATAGTATTAGGTATATATGTTACAGTTAAAGCTGATTCTTCAGTTACAGTTGACTAAAACTAGTTATAGTCAACTCTAACTGGGCATTTTGGTGAAAGTTGATTTTAAAAATAAAATCAATATTTTCAATCAACTTTTACTAGAGATAGTTGACTCTAACTAGGTAGAGTATACTCTTCCTGATGCCAGTTAGTGAAACTTGATTCCTTCTCAATTTAAGATTTTTAATCAACTTATACTAGCCAATTAGCGAAAGTTGATTATTTTTCAACAATTAGATCACCATTTTCCTCAGTTCTTGAGGACGCTCTCTTTATCTGGAGGACGATGGTTCGAGTCCAGCAATAGGCAATAACTTGAATTTAAAATAAGTACCTAGTATTGTTTCTTGTTAGATTAAGTAGGGGAGTAGGGTAAAATTATGGAGGTATGTACCTACAAGAAAAGAAGAACACTTTTTTATCGGCAAATTAAAAACAAGGCCGTAGGTGTAAGAAGGTTTATTTTAAAATAAAAGTTGTTTATATGTTTATTTGTTGCCACATGGCAAGGAACTATGGCATGTGGAGTTACATACCTAGTACATTCTTCTTCTTACAAAAAAATACTTGTTAGAAGTAAACTTCGTCTGGCAGGAGCACCTGAAAAAGCCTTGACCACTTCCAGACGATTGTGCCGTAGAAGAGTCTGAACACTTTTTTTTTTGTAAGTGGGATAAAACGAAAACAAAGAGATGCGCACGCATCTTACCAGCACATGATCTGTAGCTGGCGCCGGATAGAATCAACTCTCACTAGTGAAAGTTGATTATATTTTCTTCCCTCAATCAACTAATTCTGTACACTGTGAGAAAGAAAAACAATTTCTTAATTCTTTCTTTAGTTTTTGTATTATTCACTTTAATAATTTCTACAACAATCAACAACAACAAACAAATTTATAAAAGCTGTTCAAAATGAGATCCATTTGTTTGTACACAGTAACGCATCCTTCGCTCTAACTCAGGACCAACTGCGTTGTTTATCATATCTGGGGTCACTGACGCACACAAAATCGCGATTTGTGCAAATTTTTGTAGAGCAAATTTTTTCGAGTGAATACATTTTTTCGGTTAGAGTTGACTCTAACTAGTGAGAGTTGATTTTATATTTTTTAAATCAACTTTCACTGTTTATTTTAGTAATAGTCAACTCTAACTGAGACTCAGCTTTAACTGTAATATATATATTTATATCAATATTTTATTAGACGAACAGCTCAACTATTGAGTTGCCAATTGACACATTTACTAGGTAACTTCTTAGTTTAAATGCGTATAAAGGGTGTAACATGGACATCTCCACTAATTATTGTCATGTAGCATATTGCATACTTAAAAATTACGGGGCATTCATAGGAAATTCTAAAATTATGGCCTAGGTATTTCTCAATCGAATTACTCGGTGTTGTTTATTTGACATCATGTTTGTGACATGGAATTTTTAGTAGAACCCTGTCTTCCCTGTGGAAAAGGTCTTCAATATTTGAGAATTCGACTACAATATTAGTAGTTGCCTGTTTAATTTCCCTGTTATGGCGACGAAGACCTGTGTTTCTGTCCCCATAGCACTTAAATTGATAGAAATAGCGAATTTAGCTGAGTTAATCACACATGAATTTTTCCAAACACCACGAGATTTTTGTCCTAACCAAAATTTTGACATCACATTGATAAGCAAGACAGTTACGGGATTCGAACACGGTACCTAATTTAATTTATCTTTGTTTGTTGCTTGTCAATTGTAATTTTCTCTGTTGGTAAAAATAAAACAAAGTATCTTGTTTAAAAAAAAAAATACCATTCTTCGTTATAGGTACTACTAACTACTTGTAGGTGATATAATAACATCGTATAATGATAAAAATATAAATTTGTAACATTGCACATTGCATAAATAATAAATCTCACGGCGGTTATACAAATGAAGGTAATATAACTCTACCAAATAATCGAGGCACCAGATTCGGCCGACTAAAGCTATCCGTAGAAAATGGTTTCTTCAAACTAAATTGATCCCAAGGGCAAGGTAAACCTAGACTCTTGTCAAATAATGGAGTGTGCCTGATATTGTGCATAGTAAATATATTAACAGCATAATAAATTAATCTTCTTCTTCTTATGATTCGGGACTTTTTAACAAAGATTTGAGCCAAAAACGGATACTTAAAAATTAACAGGAACTTCTTTAAAATGATCCGATCTCAAAATTTTAAAATGACATGGAAAGATACCTAATTGATATCTCTTTGATAGTGGTAATTTTCCATGTTCTACAACCAAGTGCTTTGGACGTAACAACTTGATACTCCCTGTATATAGTTAAGTTGCCGTCTAAACGGTATGGTTATGTTCGCGTTTTCTTTGATAATAAAAACCTCTAGCTCTTTTTCTGACCCCACATCTACACCCTCTTTCTCTTCCGTATTTATCTCATTTCCTCTTCTATCTGTTATAAAAAATATTTTCACCAGTCATAATTATAATCTAGATAGAGCGAACGGGTCCCTTTAACTACCCTCTCTCTCTAAATTGTTTATTTCCTGTTATAGACAGACGATTTCGTTACGCCTGTATTTCGTGATATTTCTTATTAATTTTCCTCGAATTTTAAAAATCATATGTCTACTATAACCTATAGGCTAAATGAAAAGTAACTTTTCGTAGAAAAAAAAATGTACCTAATTGTTGTTCCTTTGAAAAGAACTCGGTACAGAAGACTGGAAAAGCTCTGTAAGATATAAACACATAGATATAAATATTAAATATTATAAAGCTGATATCTGCAGTAGCAGGATGCAACTTTGTAGTAGGTAGAGATTAAAATTACGCCTGTATTTCGTGATATTTCTTATTAATTTTCCTCGAATTTTAAAAATCATATGTCTACTATAACCTATAGGCTAAATGAAAAGAAAAAAATGTACCTAATTGTTGTTCCTTCGAAAAGAACTCGGTACAGAAGACTGGAAAAGCTCTGTAAGATATAAACACATAGATATAAATATCATAAAGCTGATATCTGCAGTAGCAGGATGCAACTTTGTAGTAGAGATTAAAACGTTCGGATGTGATTTTCTATTTCTATATTCCCAAGATCAATCGAAAGGAAGACAGCTTCCGTTGAGTCTTACAAAGGAATATTCCCATTCAAATTTTGATCAAAGAGCGTCCTTGATCAAAAGGAGAAAAGGCATTTCAGTTATCGAAAATATGACATAGGAGGAATAATTTGTTGTGTCAGGAAGTCATTCACTGGGAGTATTTTGCTATTTTTCTTCTTTTCAATTTTCATAGTATAACTTCTCGTTTTTTCTTATTTTCTCTAGATGCCTACACAATGTTTTATTTTCTTTGTGGAGAGGAGAAAAAGCGAAGTAGGTACTTTCAACACATTATGCTATCATGTTCTTGGTGCTAAAATAAGGGCGGTTACATAGACAGATCTTGTATGAAATCACTAGTAAACAAATTTTGATCAAAGAGCGTCCTTGATCAAAAGGAGAAAAGGCATTTCAGTTATCGAAAATATGACATAGGAGGAATAATTTGTTGTGCCAGGAAGTCATTCACTGGGAGTATTTTGCTATTTTTCTTCTCTTCAATTTTCATAGTATAACTTCTCGTTACTTTCTTTTTTTCTTATTTTCTCTAGATGCCTACACAATGTTTTATTTTCTTTGTGGAAAGGAGAAAAAGCGAAGTAGGTACTTTCAACACATTATGCCATCATGTTCTTGGTGCTAAAATAAGGGTGGTTACATAGACAGATCTTCTATGAAATCACTAGTAAACTTTTGGAATTAAGAGAATACCAATCGATTTTTCAAGAAAAGATTGTATTTTTCCTAGAGAACTTTTAATTTTTAATTATATACCTACTTACCTACCTTAGTAAAGTATTTAAAGGACAAACTTAAAAATCCTACTGCTTCAAACAGAGTGCGTACAACGGTATTATTATTATTGTTAATACAATCTGAATTTTATATGAATAAGCACCCTGTATAAAAAATTATTATTGTTATTATTACTACCATGTTCATTCACATTTCTCTTTCGTTCTCTCTTCTCGTCCATACATTTAAACATGAAAATATATTCTACGATCGAACAATACATTTTTTCCCGCCTTCTATAGAACAAAAGACATTGAAACAATATACGAGGAAAATAACCCTTCGCTGACCGCTTCTGTCAGGGATGCTTTGAAGGAGTGAACAGAAAGAGAGTTAAGGATGGGATAAGGTACCGGTTTTAGCGTCACCTATGTTAAGCTACGCCGAACAAGGTCAAAAAATGGATGGGTGACTTCAGTACTATATTGGTAGTTATTAGGAAACATTGAAAGGAATAAAGGGAGAACGGGCTCTAGTCTTGATTTTAAATCATTACATGAAAGTAAAATCAATAATAATAATAATAATAATAAACTGAATATTAAACAAATTAGGTAGGTACATAGGTATTCTTTAACTACGATCGAGTAAACTACGGGCTAAAAAATTCCCGGAATAATAATAAACTGAATATTAAACAAATTAGGTAGGTACATAGGTATTCTTTAACCACGATCGAATAAACTACGGGAAATTCCCGGAGGGACGGACCCAGCTTGTTCAAACTATTGCTGTATTCTCGTTTCTATTTATAACTCCTTTATTGTCGTCTCCAATCATTTGTTTTTTTCTCTCTCTTGTTCAAACTATTGCTGTATTCTCGTTTCTATTTATAACTCCTTTATTGTCGTCTCCAATCATTTGTTTTTTTCTCTCTTTTTTTTATCCGTTCTCTCATTTTCGCTTTTGTTCCTCCATCTCGTCTTTCTATCTCTTCTTCTGGATAATATTTACAAGACAAAAAAAAAAAATGAAACAGCTCTTGAGTTAATTCTAACTTCTCTAGGAGAGAAAGACGACGACCATGGTAAACATACCATGAGTCACGAGGCTAAAATAAAAAGTTACATTGTATGACAGCCTGGTAGTTGAATGAGTTATGTAATGTGCACGGCACTAATATGGATACATTGAATTCATATCCAAGGCCGTAACCACAATAATTCATGAATTGACCAAATTTATAGGCATGATCTTCATTGATACGTTGCGTTGTAGCATTGTTATTTTATTAATCTTGGGGTTAATTTACGAACCATTATTACGAACCATATATATACGAACCATATATATATTGAAGTTTATTTCATATCACATTAACAATAAAATGTTCTTTTGGAATAAATCCCTTTAAGTACTAGAGTACTTTTAGGCTTTGGTGTACTCTAGGGCCACAATGTATTTAATAACATTGTAAATCATGGTTTTAATCAGGGCACCATGCTCGTACTTTTGTAAAAAAAAGGCCTAAATCAGATAGAGAGAGAAGAGGAGAGTAATGTGATAGAGGAAGATGGAGTAAACAAGGGGAAGAAGGTACATGCATACAGACAACTCATAAATCTGGTGGTTTTTGCGGTGAAGAGTCTTGTTTTCAGATTTATATGAAACAGGGGAAAATTTAGAAGCACACTGTACGAAGAGTAGATGGGTATTTTAAGGAGAGTGTAAGGAGGGGGAGATAAATAGGGTGTCAGAAAAACATAGGTCCTTTGAGACATAATTTGTCAAAATTCGTTTTGTTAGGGACTTTGAGTTTACTCGAAAAAATGAAAGTCAAGGATTTATATGAAACAGGGGAAAATTTAGAAGCACACTGTACGAAGAGTAGATGGGTATTTTAAGGAGAGTGTAAGGAGGGGGAGATAAACAGGGTGTCAGAAAAACATAGGTCCTTTGAGACATACTTTGTTAAAATTCGTTTTTCTAGGGACTTTGAGTTTGCTCGAAAAAATGAAAGTCAAAACTTTTTCCCTTTTGCTCTCATTTAGATTATCATCCACTTCTTCAATTATTCATCCCTCTTCCACTTAGCTTTTAGTACCTTTTTTCCTTTTTTCCTCTTTTCACTCTTTATCTTATTATTTTGCACTACACTCTATTCTTTTTCATAATATCTCTTTTGACATTAAGCTTTCTTTATTATGTGTACTTACACATACGGGTTATAGTGTCTATCTACTCCTGCTCTTATTTCGACGCTTAGAAGCAACATCGCCTAAGATCCATTTATCTCACGGTGTTGGAAGGATTAGGGGGTTTAAAACCCTTTGGACGCTAAGAAACATTATCTGGACTTCTTCTATGTGTTATGAGTGTAGTAATTACGAATATTTTTGAAAATTAGATACCTACCCAGTCAATATTATAGATCGGACTCTCACGCTCAGACCGCGGTCTCAAACCTAGCTCTGTCAGAGGGTCTGATTCATGAGTGTCTGGCCTCAAATAGTGAATTATTTTTTTTTTTTTTTAGATAAGTGGTGAATAAAGTGGGAAGGTGATGGAGGAATGAAAACATTGTGAAAGGGAAAAGATGGATCAGAAGAGAAAAAAAAAGAAAGTGACAAGCTGGGCCCGTCCCTCCGGGAATTTTTTAGCCCGTAGTTTATTTGTTTGTGATTAGAGAAAATCAGTACCTATGTACCCACCTAATTTGTTTCATATTCAGTTTATTATTATTCTTGACTTGATTTTTTGATTCTACTTTCATGTAATGATTTAAAATCAAGACTAGAGCCCGTTCTCCCTTTATTCCCAATATAATGTTTAAGTCACCCATCCATTTATTGGCCTTTCTCGGCGCGGCTTAACACAGGTGACGCTAAAACCGGTCTTAAAATAACGGCTGAAGTGTTATCTAAAACTTTCTCGCTTTGAGTTTGTAGGTCGTCGCGACAAATTTCGAGATCAGTGCTTATTTGTGTAAGAAAATGTGAAAAAAATCCCCCAAAAACCAGTTTTTTTTTTTTTATATCAAGACTAGAGCCCGTTCTCCCTTTATTCCCAATATAATGTTTAAGTCACCCATCCATTTATTGGCCTTTCTCGGCGCAGCTTAACCCAGGTGACGCTAAAACCGGTCTTAAAAATAATAACGGCTGAAGTGTTATCTAAAAATTTCTCGCTTTGAGTTTGTAGGTCGTCGCGACAAATTTCGAGATCAGTGCTTATTTGTGTGAGAAAATGTTTTTTAGTTTTTTGGATTTTTGGACAAAATTTGCATCACCATTTTCGTGTTCCTGGTAAAAAGACCTTTAATTTGATATATAGGTTGACCAGGTTTGGATAAGTCCTTCTATGGGGACAGACAGACTGACGACACCGAAGCGAATACAATAGCCCGTCCAGCGTCCACTATACCTACCTTTTTTTATTACTATCGTAATAATAAAGGAAGGACGGGCTAAAAATGGAATTTAGAGAAAGCAAATAGAGTAGGTACTTACGTACTATTTTGTCAGCTGCATTTGAATCTTTAGAAAAAAAGGTACAATGATAAGGTTCCAAAGTTTCATACCCGATCATAAGAAAATTCCTATTTCAACTTTATAACTCTATACATACCACCTTTTTTTATTACTATCGTAATAATAAAGGAAGGACGGGCTAAAAATGGAATTTAGAGAAAGCAAATAGAGTAGGTACTTACGTACCTATTTCGTCAGCTGCATTTGAATCTTTAGAAAAAAAAAAGGTACAATGATAAGGTTCCAAAGTTTCATACCCGATCATAAGAAAATTCCTATTTCAACTTTATACTTTTAACTTCCATAACAAACGAGATTCTCTCACCCATCAGAAAATAAGCAAAAAAAATGTAGCTATTATTATGCAAATATCAAATTACACAGACAATACATCAGAAAACTTGGCTCAAGTCCCAACCACAAACTTTTAAAATATGTAAATAATCACACGCCAGCAAAAAAAAAAAAAAAAATAAACTTGAATTATGAACTTACCACATTGTTTCTCTTCCTTTTTCTCGCTTTCTCAATTCCTCCATCTCTTCGTTAATCCCTTCCTCTTTCTATCCTCTTCCTTTCTTTCTTCTGTTTAAACAACACATATCATAATGTATTATTATGAACTTACCACATTGTTTCTCTTCCTTTTTCTCGCTTTCTCAATTCCTCCATCTCTTCGTTAATCCCTTCCTCTTTCTATCCTTTTCCTTTCTTTCTTCTGTTTAAACAACACATATCATAATGTATTCACCAGCACCTATACGTATAATATACTTTTATATATCTAAGAATTAAGGCACGCATCATAAAATCCGCGTATTTTACCCTCTTCCTGTGAGGAAAACTTCCAAGTCTATTATTATTATTATTAGCATCTTCATAGTCTGAAGTGTATTATTAAAGTTTAAAATGATATCTATTGAAACTTTCTATAGGATGTCTACTTTATTCCCTTTTTAATTGAAGGGCTAAGATATTTTTTTAATAAAATTGGTAAAATACGTAAAATGAAGTTGCAGAGCATGATAAAATGTTTTAATGTTAATAAGTTTGTGCGATATTTTATCTTCCCTGAAAAGTCAATTAATGTCACATTGAAGTGTTGTGTTAAAAGGATGGAGAATAGTACAAATTTTTGTCGATGGTGGGATTCGAACGCGGGACCTTCTGCATGGCAAGCAAGCGCGTTACCACTGGACCAACCGTGCCCCCAAGTGTTGTGAAAGGATGGAGAAAAGAAATTTCCCTTTTAAGAGGTTCTAGGTATTTTTAAAATTTCAAAGAGGTACCTACACAAATTTCATTTTCTAGCAAAGTGGAAAACTGACTAAAGTGTTTTCTAAAAATATTAAAATGGGGGCTACTGAATACCCATTACCTATATGTTAAATAAATCAGGAATGATATTTTTATTTTTATCTTTTATGAAATGACATTTGAGGTAAGAAAAGAGGTACCTACACAAATTTCATTTTCTAGCAAAGTGGAAAACTGACTAAAGTGTTTTCTAAAAATATTAAAATGGGGGCTACTGATTACCCATTACCTATGTTAAATAATCAGGAATGATATTTTTATCTTTCATGAAATGACATTTGAGGTAAGAAACTCGAGGCACTTTGCGAATTTGAGAAGCTTTATGTGACATGTTGTATTCATTCTTAATAAGTAGGTCTTTCATCCTAACCTTGTAAAGAGTAAAGTAATACCTATTCTGGTCCTTTCCTTAACCTAATAATCGAATTCTCAAGAAATTATCTTTCCATCAAAATAGACGCCATTTTTAGAGATATTCTTTTTAATAAAGGTATGGATGTAGCTATAATGACCTACTTAAAAAAAGGTAAAAGAATGCAAAAGAAATTGTACTCTCCCAAGTACCTACAACTCTTTCACGGCGAATAATTCTCTAGCTTTGAAGAGGAATAGAATTGAATTTGTATAGAGAAAAAGCATAAAATAATAATGATGTACAAATGCAAGTTAGCAAGGAGAATATTTCGTTACAAGTCGAGCAAGTCTAGTACCTTCTGCAAATCCTTGGTATCGGAATTCTGCCCAGGTATCGGAATTCTGTCACTCTTTCTATTTGTTGGTTGTTGATAATCAGATCTTCATTGTTGTTGTTATTGATCCTCATATCTTTGGTTTTTCCTTCGTTGATTTTTAGCCCCACTTTTCTGCCCTCTTCTACAAGATCTTTGATCTTATCCCTCATATCACTGATATTGTGTGAGAGTAGGCATAAGTCGTCTGCATAATCAATATCTTCAAGCCTGTCGACCATCTTCCTGTCGACCAACTCGAGGCACTTTGCGAATTTGAGAAGCTTTATGTGACTTGTTGTATTCATTCTGAATAAGTAGGTCTTCCTAACCTTGTAAAGAGTAAAGTACCTATTCTGGTCCTTTCCTTAACCTAATAATAAAATTCTTAAGAAATTATCTTTCCATCAAAATAGACGCCATTTTTAGAGATATTTTTTTAAATTAAGGTATGGATGTAGCTATACGAGTAATGACCTACTTAAAAAAAGGTAAAAGAATGCAAAAGAAATTGTACTCTCCCAAGTACCTACAACTCTTTCACGGCGAATAATTCTCTAGCTTTGAAGAGGAATAGAATTGAATTTGTATAGAGAAAAAGCATAAAATAATAATGATGTACAAATGCAAGTTAGCAAGGAGAATATTTCGTTAGAAAAAAAAATTTTTTGCTACGTTTGTTTCGTGTTTTTTTTTTTTTTTTTTTTTTTTTTTTTTTTTTTTTGAGAAAAAGAAGCAAGACATTGAGGAAAACAAATACCCACAGCAAAAAATCAACAACAGCAAACCAAAAAATTTACAATTTTCACTGCAGGTGGAATGAAATGTGCCTTTTTACTTTGTAGATTCGTATATAAGCTTAACCCAAATTTAAGGGCTGTTTGCCCCTACACCTTCATAGTGGACATTAACCATAGGAAGGAAAGTAATGTTTTTACTATGTTATTTTTAAATTGGATTGGATTTTTTTTTCTTTTAATTGAAATGTAGAGTACCTATATGGTTAGATAAAAAATATTGTAGGATCTGGATAGAAAAGTACGTAAACATCTGACTAGGTATTATTTTGATAAATAGAAATGTTCGCCAACACCAGAGAATGTTGCTCAGAAATAAAACACTTTCATCATCATTAGTTTTGAATGGGTTTCAGAAATTGGATATACCTAACTCATCAATTTCATCGTCCCATTAAACATTTTCTCCTCCTCCTCCTCCTCCTCCTCCTCTTCTTCTTCTTCTTCTCCTTCTTCTTTTCCTTCCTCTTTTCTTTTCTTTTTGGGTGTTTTCTCTCTCAGTTTCGTGCGGTATGATTGACATTTTTTTCCAGTCCTTTTCTCTATCTATTGTGTGTCTTCAACTCTTTCCCTCTCTATCGCAGACATTACTAACTTTTTATAAAAGGTCTTCATAAAAAAAAGGTATGACCACCCTTCTTCACCCCCAAAAGAAATTATGGAACGGCATGGCGAAATTTGTATTGAAAATAATTTAAAAAGGCATAATATTTATCTATCTAGGTGCCTATAATTTAGAAAACATTATTTTAATATGACAATAGACGTCAATATAAAACTCGTTGATAAAAGTGCCACGGACACATCCACTAAAAATTGTTGGTTGTTTATTTGCCACCCACTTATTAAAATTTCTAAAAATGTCACCATAAATAAACAATGATTATAGTCCTCATTCAAAAGGCAGTTTTATAATGCAACAATAGACGTCAATATAAAACTCGTTGATAAAAGTGCCACGGACACATCCACTAAAAATTGTTGGTTGTTTATTTGCCACCCACTTAGGTATTAAAATTTCTAAAAATGTCACCATTAATAAACAATGATTATAGTCCTCATTCAAAAGGCAGTTTTATAATGCCCCTACATAATTATTATAGGTCTACTATGTGCGTGCACATTTTCACTTAGCGTAATGAAAGTTGAGTGTCAATAAGATGGAAAAAAGGGAAAATGTAGGTACTGTTCGTTGTGGGGAAGTTAAATTTTATGGCTTGTTGTCAGTAACTTTACTTTTAATTAAGTATGGTAGCTATACAACATGTGCCTGTATGGTTTATTCATACAAACCTAGAAGCAAAGTAGGTTACGTACAAAGTTTTTTCAATATCTGTCACTGATAACAATTCCAAGATTTTGTTCCTAAGGGTGGTAGAAAGATGCATGTCTATATAAATATGTAGATAACACACTTTATTTTCTAAATTTTATGATTTTCTTTTCATGTTTTACAATGTAAACATTGATTCAGCAAAATATTTCTTTCTGTGAAAAATTTCAAAGGTATACTTTGCAACTCTATCAGAAGAAAGTTGTTACGTTGATTCAACATACAAGAGCGCGATAAAGTGTAAATAACTGTCTAGTTAGTTGCGTTAGAACATAAATTAAATGCTTGAAATTAACAGGATAGAAAGTTAAAAAAGCAAGATGTATTTGAAGTTGCAACTCTATCAGAAGAAAGTTGTTACGTTGATTCAACATACAAGAGCGCGATAAAGTGTAAATAACTGTCTAGTTAGTTGCGTTAAAACATAAATTAAATGCTTGAAATTTACAGGATAGAAAGTTAAAAAAGCAAGATGTACCTATTTGAAATTGTACGAAATGAAAAACTTTTCTGATTTGTTCCACAGGACAATGAATAACGATCAAATTGTGGACCGGGTGCTGAAGGGTGACTTGACCACAGCCTCATGGGCTATCCCGAGATTGGTCAAAATATATCTTTCATCCTCCAGAGAAGGTAAGGTATCCAGTTTACTTTATTCCTGACCACAGCCTCATGGGCTATCCCGAGATTGGTCAAAATATATCTTTCATCCTCCAGAGAAGGTAAGGTATCCAGTTTACTTTATTCTCAATTCAATTCAATTCAATTTATTTTTATTGTACATAATATGACATTAAAAATACATTTCAATGAATACAATTGTACAACGTCATTTAAAGAAAAGAAAAAGAAGGAGAAAGAAAAAATAAAATAAAATAATATCTAAAATTGTTAAAAAGATAATAAAAAGATAATAGGTACCTAATATTAAGATTTGAGATCTTACAGGGTGATCCAGAGTTACCTGACGGTTTTTAAAATGATGCTACACGTTGAATTTTTAAGATAAAAGAGTGATATTTATTTTAAATTAAAGATAACAAAATGTGGTTTACTTTTTTGGGGATTTTGTTTGGATGGTGATCAGGTGTGGCAGACAACGCTATCCGAAAAATTGCCCTCATTTTGAAAACACTCAATCTGTGTGCAAAGTCGACATACTGTCTTTAGCCTTTCCTGGGCTATAGCACAATAGCACAAATTTCGCGATAAGAAGCACTCGTTAACTTATCCAGAGTCCTTGTCTTATAAATATACACCTTGTTTTTAACGTATTTCCATGAAAAAAAGTCGCATGAGCTAAGATCGGGTGAGCTAACACCCGGAGGGAGGAAAACTTCCTCCTAGCACTTTACTTTTTTGGGGATTTTGTTTGTGATGGTGATCAGGTGTGACAGACAACGCTATCCGAAAAATTGCCCTCATTTTGAAAACACTCAATCTATGTGCAAAGTCGACATACTGTCTTTAGCCTTTCCTGGGCTATAGCACGAATGTCGCGATAAGAAGCACTCGTTAACTCATCCAGATTCCTTGTCTCATAAATATACACCTTGTTTTTAACGTAATTCCATGAAAAAAAGTCGCATGAGCTAAGATCGGGTGAGCTAACACCCGGAGGGAGGAAAACTTCCTCTTAGCACTAGTCAAAAAACACACAAAAAAAAGGCAGAATATATGTTACGGTAAATGTAGAAAATTGGTAATTTTGAAAAATTACCGGTGATTCTTCACAATCACCAAACTTGCTGGTAAATGTAAGAAATCTTTCTAGATTTCTTACTTTTACCGGTTATTCTTTAAAATCGCCAATGCTCAGTGGTAAATGTAGAAAATACATAGTATCTTAAGGCTAAATAATTGAGAAATCACATTGATAGAAAATAAAGAAAAAATGTAAGAAATTTTTCTAAATTTCTTACTTTTACCGGTTATTCTTTAAAATCGCCAATGCTCAGTGGTAAATGTAGAAAATAAAGATTTCTAATTCTCTTTTGAAGTTAATATTACCATAGCCAAACCCCTTTCTTTTAAATTGCAAAATAATTACTATGGCAATGTACCTAAATGCCGCTCTTGTCTAATAATTACTAATTACAGAACAACTTTTTACTCTACAGTGTACACGTATGTAGGTACTTATCAATCTAATTAACGAGAGGAGTAGGTTATACTCACTTTTCACTTGAAGGAAATCAATTGATAGTTATTAGGTTATTACAATAACTTATTACCAGAGACAACCACAATATGACGTTTATTTTTCCAAAATATGACTCTAAAAATATGACCTTTATGACCTTTATTTTCCTCAAATATGACATTTATTTTCCCAAAATATGACCTTTTCCGTAAAATAAAATAAAAAAAACTTTATTCTTAATGAAAGAGTAGGTAAATGAGCTTTATTTTTGTTATTTATTTATTTGTTGTATAACAGGATCAAGTGTGCTGCTATGTTGTCGACAGTAAAATTTAGTCTCCTGTCACTTAATAGATATTTTAATTTCAATTTCGAGAAAGACCGCTCAACGTCTGCCGACGACACCGGGGCATATTTCATGGCTCTTTTCGGAGAGCACCTCGCATCTTTTCGAAATCATTCGGGGATCGCGTACGCATGTATAGTAGGTATGTCTCTGAATAACGGATACTCTGTAGTTTTTTGCAAACAAATCATTCAATAAATCATTAATAAACATTAATATAAATTTATAATAATAAAAAAAAACGGGAACCGCTCGGAATGCTTAAAATATGACCTTTTTTATGACCTTTTAGAAATTTTTGGCATTTTATGACTTTTCCGAAAAAAAAGCTAAAATATGACTAAATAGTATGATGTCATGACAATATGACATTTGGTTGTCTCTGGTCATTTCCCATAGGCGTTTGCGGGGGTTATTCCCCATAGGTATGAGTGGAATTCTAAAACATGATGGCTACCACAGGGATCATCCCTTTCTCCTTAGTGGTCAGGACTTTCGTCTGGTAAACACGTTGATGTGGGTTCGATTTCCGGAGCATTGCAAGCCGAGGGACACTTGTTTCTTTGAGCTTTTTTTTTTCTTTTTCAGATTGTTTATTATGTATTTCCTTGTTAGTCACACTATTCCCTTGTTAGTCACACTATTCCCTTGTTAGTCACACTATTCCCTTGTTGGTCACACTATTCCCTTGTTAGTCACACTATTCCCTTGTTAGTCACACTATTCTCTTGTTAGTCACACTATTCCCTTGTTAGTCACACTATTCCCTAGTTAGTCACACAATTCCCTTGTTAGTCACACTATTCTCTTGTTAGTCACACTATTCCCTTCTTAGCCACACTCAAGCTACTTGCGGGATGATGTGTCCAAATCAAATTTGATACGTACCTTCCCACATTACTCCTCTTCCTCTCTCTCTCCCACCTCTCCTTTCTCTATCTCTCTGTTCCTCGCGCTTTCTCTTTTCATCTCTCTCGCACTCAGCTCTCTTTCTCTTCCTCCCTCTCTCTCCTCTCCTCTCTCTATCTCTCTCTTCCTCGCGCTTTCCCTCTCTCTTTTCATATCTCTCTCTCCTCCTTTCTCTCTCGCTTTCCCCTTTTCTCTCTCTCTCTCCCTCTCTGTCTCGCTCTTTTTTTTTATCTGTCTTCGGTGTTATCTATCATGATTATTTTTTATGATAGGTATACCTTCAGAACTCGGGACTTTTTTTTTCATTATCTATACCGCCCTTCTCTCTCTCTCTCTCTCTTCTCCTATCTCTCCTCCTTTAATTCATTATCTCACCCTTATTCTCTCTCTCTCTCTCTCTCTCTCTCTCCGTTCCCCTTTTACCTCGCTTCCTCCATTTCTTTATGTGTTTGGATTCTATTATAGGCATGGAAAATATGGTTATTAGGCAATTATTACTTAATGGAAAACAATTCAGGCTGAAAACCTTCTCATTCAATACGAAGCAGAATTTGTTGCAAGTTGCAACTATTGCAAATTTCTAATCTTTAATCTTCTGTTTCATAAGTACTCAAGTAGGAGATTACTGAGGACTTTAAATCTGTAGAGGCTTATTCATTATTATTTTTTTTTTCTGAGAGGACAAGATAGAGGACTGAGGCAAAGATGATAGAGGCTACGAGAGGAAAGTAGAGGATCTTGAAATATTTTTAGCCTACAAATAATCCCAAGTTAAGCTCTGCTAACTAAAGCAGATGGTTCAGGATTCAATCCTTTCATCTTGTCTATTTGTATCAACTTATAAATCTTCGACACAAATGCGTGAAAATATTTTCAAATACCTATTACGTTCAAGGTTCAAGAGCTTTTTATTTGTGTTCTTTTTTCACTCCTAGTCTTAGATAACTTTTTTGAAAACGAAAATTTCTGCAATTTCGGAGATGGGAAAAAAAGAAAGAAGAAGAAGAAGAGGAAGAGAGAGAGAGAGAGAGAGAGAAATAGATTCCTCCTCTTGAGAACGAACATTATCCGTTCAGGGTAAAATCCGCCCCGGGAGGGAATCGAACTCGCAGCCTAGCGCTTACAAGGCAGACGCGCTACCTCTACCAACCAAGCTAACCATACTAGGGTGCCGGCAGCCTAATCGGGTGACTGGGTTCTGGTACCCTGATATTGAACTCTATATCTGGAAGCTTAACACTATAATATAGCATTCCAACAGCCTAAATCAGGGGAAGTAACCCAAAAATAGAGTTCTTAAACACTAAACTTGTGGCACCTTGTCACCATTTTTTTTTCTCAGTAGGCTGGCACCATGAATCAAGATAGACATCTCTCGAGTTGTAGGTAGAAGGTTTAGAAATAATATTAGTAATAGTATGTACATAGATGAAGACAGTTGGAAGAAAAATGAAAAAGAGTTGAAGCGTTAATAACATGCGACTGTTTTATAATGATTGTAATTTTCTTAAAAAATACTGTTTAGGACGAAAATACTCAGATGGGTCTTGATCTACGATTTTCATCTGTCATTTCCAGAGACAACCACAATATGACGTTTATTTTTCCAAAATATGACTCTAAAAATATGACCTTTTATGACCTTTATTTTCCTCAAATATGACATTTATTTTCCCAAAATATGACCTTTTCCGTAAAATAAAATAAAAAAAAACTTTATTTTTAATGAAAGAGTAGGTACATAAGCTTTATTTTTGTTATTTATTTATTTGTTGTATAACAGGATCAAGTGTGCTGCTATGTTGTCGACAGTAAAATTTAGTCTCCTGTCACTTGATAGATATTTTAATTTCGAGAAAGACCGGTCAACGTCTGCCGACGACACCGGGGCATATTTCATGGCCAGGGTGTCTTGAATAGTCCATCCTTCCTTGTCAAAGTCCTGCTGCTGTCCAGAATGTATGTTTAAGATCTTTTTCAAATCCTGCCAGCCACAGTTTCTTTCAAGGACAGACATGTCTCTGAGTTAACGGACACTCTGTAGTTTTTTGCAAACAAATCATTCAATACAGGGTGTTTAATAAACACAACTATAAATTTATAATTAAAAAAAAATAAAAAAATAAAAAACGGGAACCGCTCGGAATGCTTAAAATATGACCTTTTTTATGACCTTTTAGAAATTTTTGGCATTTTATGACCTTTTCCGAAAAAAAGCTAAAATATGACTAAATAGTATGATGTCATGACAATATGACATTTGGTTGTCTCTGGTTATCTCTGTTCCGATAAGCTGGCCGGATTACCAACTTACTTACCGCTTGGCTTACATTGGATTTCAATTTTGCAGAACGCTGGATGCAGCTCGACTGAAAGTGAGAGTGAGATCAGAGCTGCTGATTAGTTTCTGTGTTCAGCAAATAATAGTCAAGAAGATCCTTGCCAGTTCCCATGGGCGTAATATGGTTACAATATACTGGGTCGAGGAAAATCTCGGTATATCTTAGGAGCCTCAGGTGAAAGACCGATTGACGATGATTCTTGCCACTTGTAAAATTGTAAAGAGGCTCGTATGCGACTCGAGTGTAAGGGTTTTTCTCGATACTTTCCTTGCTAGCATGGTAGTTGAACGCTATCGCCTGGTAACCTGGAAAGCTCGGGTCGACTCACAACCGTGGTATGTAATTTATCACATTCATGTCTTCAATGCATTTATAGGAAGTCCAAAAATTGTGAGAGTTCGGACTTTTATTACGAGAAGTACGAGTAGGTAATGTGATGGCGATGGCTTCAATTTCAGTAAGTACATGTTGTGTGGCAAGGAAAACAGATTTCTGTGAAAGGAATATGGAATTTACGCCTAATAGCACGTAACTTGCTCTACCTGAGGGAATAGCGTTATATTATCATGATCCTGTTGTCACAATTTTAGGGATGAGGCTTGTTGTACCGCTTGTATACTATTGTCAGGACACGTAACTTGCTCTACCTGAGGGAATAGCGTTATATTATCATGATCCTGTTGTCACAATTTTAGGGATGAGTAATAAATTATCGAATGAGGCTTGTACCGCTTGTATACTATTGTCAGGTATCAGAAACTTTATATATGGCAAACTTAACAGATACCAACATGCTGTTGTTTATTTTGTGTCCATATTTGTCCTTTCACATCTCTTCTCTTGGGGGTTTGCAACTTTGAATTTTCTGGTAGCCAATACTTTGCAACTCTGGTTAAGGACGAAAGGGGGTTGTCTTTTTATATGACTAAATTCGCATCTATCTCAGGAATCAGGAGGTTCGCAATGGAACAATAGATCTATTTATTCATCATCTTATAAAGTCTCTGAACTTACCATAGTTTAAAATCTTCTTTTCTATCATTGTATGGTTCCTCCATGATGTGGTTCACATGTTCTATTCCCTCATCTACTCATGTCACTTTATCTCAACGTGTTTCAATTACTTTCCGACAAAGCCTTGAAGATACCACCGACTAACATAAAGTTCGGCTACCTTCAGGCCTGGAAGAATGTCGCTCAGATTTTTAATAAGTGCCCACGCAGCCAAAGCATCTGGTATCACGGAGGATTTTTTGCTGATACCATCAGTAGAGCCTGAGAAGTCTTCTAGGATCCGGATAAGGCTTACGTAACGCTTTACATCACAATTGTTACAGATGAGCATACAGGTACACCATCATTACATGTGCTGTGTGCATTCTTCATACAGATGCGGTGATAAAACCAGACAAGTCTTTAGGAAGAGCCGCTAACCATATTAAAGAGGGTGAGCGAAGACTGATTACACGTGAAGACGAAAGATAAACAGGAAATCTAAGCAGAAATGTTTTCTTCCTTTTCGTTAGTCATACTAGGAAAGCTGATGAATAACAACCTTTTTTTGTCCAATTAGATATGAAAGATTCTTGATTATCTTGGTACGAACAACCAATTTAGGAAACCTTAGCGCTTCTCTGGCGCTGGCGCTATTTGTTTTTGAATCGCTGACCCCAGATTAACAGACCACTCGCTGATCCTTTCAAAATTTCAGTCTTGATCACTAAAATATAGTACAATGAATTTTCTCGTGGACCAAAGCAAAAATTCCAAGAAGTTCCTGGTATTGGGAGATTGGGACATTATGCTCTAGAAAGATTTGTGTAAAATGTCTCCGAAACAATACGTAAAATCGAGATCTTTTCAACGAGCTAATTGCGATTACTCAAGTGGAATGAACCAAGTTGCACAAAACGGCTCGAATGTTTGCACATATTGGGTCATATTAAGCTGTCATGTGAGGAATTAACTGGTGTAAGATATGGTTCTATTGTTCCTTGTATTAAGCCATTTCACATATTTCTAGTGCACTCGTTAAGTGGACAATTCTACCCCGTAGCAACACTAACAACTTCTGTGTGATTAATCCTAGCTTGCAGTTCCACGTCAAAATCTTTTACTTGTTCTCTTGGAATTCTGAGGAGCTAATTTCGGTGGGTCGTCTAATAAATTGTTGAAGTTAATCTCTTATAGTAGGTAAACTTCTTGCTGGACTGTTCCAATTTTGTCTCTCAATAAAAAAATAATAAAAATGTAATTTATTGTTTTGATCTATGATTACAACCTTACAAGTTCCAAGTCCTATATGGACTCTTCAAATGGGTAGACAATATGATAGGATTATTATAGATAAGTATTCATTCCATTATCCATCCTCCCATGTTCGTTGACGGCATTATATCTTTCCCATAGTCCCTCCTGTGCCAGCCTTGCTGAAATCGCTTAAGATAAACGTGTACATCCCTTTCCCTATTCCCATAATGTCTCTTCCACTAGCCTTGCTGAAATCGCTTTGTGTGATTAATCCTAGCTTGCAGTTCCACGTCAAAATCTTTTACTTGTTCTCTTGGAATTCTGAGGAGCTAATTTCGGTGGGTCGTCAGTCCTAATAAATTGTTAAAGTTAATCTCTTATAGTAGGTAAACTTCTTGCTGGACTGTTCCAATTTTGTCTCTCAATAAAAAATAATAAAAATGTAATTTATTGTTTTGACCTATGATTACAACCTTCCAAGTGCCAAGTGCCAAGTCCTATATGGACTCTTCAAATGGGTAGACAATATGATAGGATTATTATAGGTAAGTAAGTATTCATTCCATTATCCATCCTCCCATGTTCGTTGACGGCATTATATCTTTTCCCATAGTCCCTCCTGTGCCAGCCTTGCTGAAATCGCTTAAGATAAACGTGTACATCCCTTTCCCTATTCCCATAGTGTCTCTTCCACTAGCCTTGCTGAAGTCGCTCAAGACAAACGGGTTAACACGGAACACAATGGTAATCTCTGGTGTTGAGCGCACGGTATATGTTAATGAGAGATAGCGTACGTTGGAGTGGGGCTACTCGATGGTAATTAAGTGAGAATTGAACACACTCTTGGTCATAATCTCCGAAATAGGTCAGAACACTCTTGACTAATAGTCGTGCACCCATTATCCGTGATCACAACATCTTGGCATGAATTTGTTGGTTCCGTATATTCCGAAAAAGAGTTGAAATTCACTCTCGTTCAGAATCGTTCTAGAACAATAGAAACAAAAATAACAACAATAATAGCAACGCCAACAAAAACAATAGCAATAATAGCAACAACAACAACAATAACAGCAAAGTATGTTCTTTAAAATTTAATCACTCATTTCATCCTACAAGCGCCGTTTATTTTGATTTAATCGTTTTGCAAACTTGTGAATTTCTCTCTCAATTTTACGAGGTTGATGGTTTTCGTTAATTCCCTTTTCGTTTATAATCTCTGCATTCACGATGAATCACCTCGTTAATGGCTTGATCATCTTCATGTTCTTCATGTTTGGGTTTGTTTCCTTGTGGGAACAAAGCTCTCGACAATATCTAAGGACTTTTAGGTCCTATTTGTAGAATTCCTAAAGTAATTTGAAAGTATGTGCCAGATTTGAAAGACTTGTTACTGAATCCTGCTTACGTGGGCTAAGAGCCTAAGCCTAGTAATGCGGAGGGTATATTTTGTGAGGTTGTGAGGAAAGTTGTACTCGAGTCAAGAAATAATGTCCACTTTGTGCTCCTTGTAATTTTGGTGTGGTACGTGGGAATATCGCTTGATCTTAGGAATTCTGGGCGCTATTCTTTTCAAAGCGTTATTTAAAAACATTTCTTTCAAGACAAACATCTCACAAATGAGGAAGAAGACACTTCGTACTTCTCACATCTGTCTGACTTTTTTGCCAAGGTGAATCTACATAATTTAGTAATTTGAGATCAAGATTAGGATGGTCTGTGAATCTTCTATCCTGTGGTCGTAGTGCGCTATCAGTATAATCCATAAAAAAGAGGACATCTATAGATGTTCATGACACATCACATACCCTGACATAAGGGATTAACAAGATAATACATCCATAGATGTAATTTACTTCATCTATGGATAATATTACATCTATAGATGTAATAATATTACATCTATGGATGTAGGTACTTCAAAAATACAAATCAAGAAAAACAATATAAGAGGTAGGTATGTTACACCCTCCATTTTTTTTCAAAACACGCATGCGTCACTTGGATCTTTCAGAACCACACTACCAAGGAATGTAATGCGTCACCAAGATGTTCAAGTCCATTATTTCGTATTGGAACATTACATCCCTGAATGTAAATATGCCAAAAATAGGAGTTGAAAAAATACATCCATAGATGTATGTGACATATCACATATGGTAAACGCATTACAACCATGGATGTAGGTGACGCTGAATGTGTTAAAAGATTTTTTTAGCAGAGCGAAATAGAGACATCTGAACAAAATATGACGGTTGAAATTGTATGGCAATGGGTAAATCAATGAGCATAAATTTTCTCCTAATATTTGTCTAAAAACAAGTTTACTAGTCCTCCACGAATTAATAAATTAAAACGCGAATGACCAGCTAGAAACACCAGGAGAGCGAGAGAGTGGGATGTGAAAAAACATAAAACACCAATTTAAGATAAACAACATGAGTGACAAATACTAAAACAAGATAGTAGAATCGATACACTATAACGAAATTGAAACATAATACGATATATTCGGAGTATAATGACCAAAAATACTATTGTCTGAAGTTAAGCATAAAAATCATTGTCACGAATGTCGTTCCCCACTTTACACCTCGATAACTCTTATGATTTAACTTGGACTCGAACCACCAACCGTTGGATCCGAAGTCCACTGCGTTAACCACTAAACTACCGAGGTTAGTTACAAAGTAAAGTAACGTAACAAAACTTTCAGACCAATTTAGAATAGGTAGTATTTCAAGAGTTATTTATTGAGGGTGAGTAATTTAAAATGTATACCTATGAAAGTACTAGGTACTCCCATGATAAATAAGGTAAGGCAGTACAAAAGTAGAACAAAAGAGTAAATCGCACTCAGTAGCTAGTCGTAAAGTAACGAAATCAAAAAATATACTGTAAATCCAGTCCTTTGTGAATTACCGTACTTCCTGTATACTGAAAAATTGAATAAAACTCTCTTGACGGGCTTTAGATGGAAAAGAGAAAATGGCTGGCTACTTTGAAACATTATTAAACTAGCAAGAGATCACAGAAATAGGTACAGGATAACTAACAGGATGCATTTTCCTGCAAATCTCTCTTCGTAAAAATATACATTATGAAACTTGTGCTGGGCTGATTCTGAAAGCAACTTTACTTTTCGCTCTTTTTCGCAAAATGTTGACGTCACAACAAATACCTAGGTAGGTACATATGTTGTAATGGTTAAATGCAATATTTTTAAATTCTTTTCTTCTGTACCTCATTAAAAAAAAAAAAAAAAAGAAAATGTTCTTTACGTAATGTATAGTCTATAGTACATGCTGTTTACGAGTAATTGCCAACTCATGACATTCAAAATGGGAAAACTTCACTGATGGAAAGTTTGCAAAAAGTTTCAATGGGAAAACTATCTTTCAAGTCCAAACAGTATCTTAATTAGGGCTAGACCGAGTCCTCTTGAAGACAAACTTTTTCAAACTTAATTAAAACCAGGAAAAAGAAAGGTCTATGGGAGTCTATGACTGGTGGAAATAGTTCTGAAATGGTGAAACAGTTGTCCTGGCATAGGTATGGCCATTATTACCATTAGGTAGCTTCACCCAATGTAACAGACTGTCAGTCTTTATTAACTACAGTTTGTTGTATTTCCTTTTCGTAATTTTCATGGTGCTGGTAGTGCTGAAAAATTGGGTACAATGCCTGGCTATGTTCCATTTCTCTATTTTCCACCAATGCCCCATGAAATTCGGGAGAGAAAAATATGCTTTTGTTATTCACAAAAATATGTAAAATCCTCCCAACACTTTTCAATTTAAATCAAAAACTTCAAAGTTGTTTTATTCGAAAACTCGCTTTATGTTATCAGAGACTTCTTCAAAAGAATAACGGCCTTCTTGAATAAATCCCTCCAAAAGGTCGCCAGTCGCTCTGAAGTCTGAAAAGCTACAGTAGAGAAAAAAAATCCCATGATTTATAATAAAATAATTATTATCTCATGCATAAACAATATCTGAAGATTATTAAACCTCTTGAACGGTAACCATTTATGAAAAATAATTGCCAATCATAGAGTGGGGAAAATGCAAATCACTGCTACGAGTACCAACTTACTACCACAGATATGCTAAATTATTATCCATGGTATTTTTTTCTTTTTATTATTATTATTATTATCAATTTCTACCTCAATTTATTACTTTTCGCCTAAGGAAATATTTTTCTTCGCGGGAATAATTTAATATTATTTCCCAGAATTAATTGATTTATCTGCTCTAGTATAAATTTATATGAAGGTCTTAGTCTTAGTTTTCTACCTATTTTTAATGAAAATTTTATCTTGAGCAGAAAGCAGTGGAAATTTACGAGAGTGGAAACACAGTAGGGCGTATGGCATTATGTTTTAAATTATTCGTTTAGGACTTTCGCAGGCTGAGGGGGTTTCTTTGTTTAGGCTAGTGTTGTGTTAGGAGGTGTAGGACAAGCTTTTCTAGTGTTGTGTACAATAAGGGCTGAGTTATAAAACAGGATTACTATAGTGAACACACCCAAAAAAGGGTCTCGATAGGACTAATCGAGCCCAAAATCTAATGAGCAAATTTACTTATGGAGAAAAAACCCAACCGTGCTATATTTTTGAGCGGCAGTTTATTTGAATCGATTTTAGTGTTTGAAAAACCATTCGTTCCTTTTTATGATTTCGAACCATTCCTTTTCTTAACCTTTGTAGTTTTATTGACATTGTGGAAGTGTAAAAGCAGCAGATCTAGAAATGTCAAATGGAAGTAACAGGATTTCTAATGTGTTTTGTAGATGGGATTTAGTTTTCTCACTTCTATTTTCCTCGGCTCTGCTCAGACTATGATTAGATATTTCGCTTTTCCAGAAAAGAAATAAATAAAATAGAAATGAAAGCTCAAGAACAGAAATGAAAAAGAAATATTGGAAATATGAGATGAAATGATGAAAAACTGGTTCTTGATTTTCTTACAGAATAGGGGAAGTTCTTTGGTGTGAAAATTCCACGAACTTCAAATCCAGAACTATGTGATATACTAGTTCTTATAGAAATGTTCCTTCTAAATAGGTAACTAGCGAGGAACATACAAAAAGCCAATAGGAAGGTAAATTGTAAAATCTTGTACTTGTATGAAGTCTGGTCTAAATTCGAGTCTCGGGAGAGACATAGGTAATTTAATTAGGATTTAAAATATTGTACCTATAGGTACCTAACTTGATTAATTTCATTCTCTACACTTTGTTTCTTGTTCAACTTTTTGAGAGGACTTGAATTGTTTTTCTTTTCCTCCAGAAAATTAAATAGTAAATACTTTTGTGCTTAAACTCTTATTCAATTCAAAATGTTCAAGTTTTTATCTCGAGAATTTTATACTAGTCTTTATTTTGTACGAGGAAAGACTTCAGGGATAAAGGGACTTTTAGTTTTCAGGAAGTCCAGGTAGTAAGTAGAGTAAGAACATACAAAAGGTTTTTAAGTTTCTATCCTGTAAATATATCTCTACTTGCAAATATACGTAGGTATATCAGTATAGTATTCTTTACTATTAGTGAAAGCTTTTATTTATTTATTAGACTGCAAAAGGTATAGATAAGACTTTTAGATACCTACTTAGTAAGTCCATTCTATTAGAAGAATAGATAGTGCTTTTCCTTGGCTAAACAATCGGGGACTTGGAAGTCCCATTACGAAAGAAGAAAGAAGACATGATGTACAATATATAGAGGTAAATATTTTACAAGCTGACTTCACTACGTACGTAGGTATATGACATTTTGCTTTTGATAAAATAATACATTAATAATCAATTGTAATCTAATCAAATAGGTATTAATGATTCTAGTAGGTCCTCGTATTTCAGCAATTATCTATTCCAATTGTAGGTATGTAGGTTATCATTATCACTTTAGGTTCACAATATCTTTTTTCTTCTTTTTCTTCTTCTTCTTCTTCTTCTTCTTCTTCTTCTTTTTAAATTATTCTCATCATCGTAATTTTTGAGATGGTTGTGTTTATTGGTAAGAGGATGATACTAATGGTGATCAATAAATTTGATCAACTATCGTTCTAATGGGACAACATTTCCTGTACCTACTTCCTACATAAGTCTACTTAGTAAGTCCATTCTATTAGAAGAATAGATAGAAGAATAGTGATAATCATTATGGGTAGGTAACCTACTCGTACCTCGGTGATGTAGTGGTCAAGGCGCTCACCTGGTAAACAGGAGGGCGTGGGTTCAATCCCAGCCGAGGTATGGGAATTTATCATCAATATAATTTGAGAATTTGACCACAATAATAGTAGTAGCCTACTGCTGGAGTAAATAGACTTTTCAGTCCTATGCGAGCAGTATAAATAAGCACTATTATTATTACATATGAAACCTGACACCATCACTCCTACACTGTTTGTAGGTACAAATCGTCATATTTTAATAATGGTAATATCCGTTGGTAATAAAAATTTAATTACCTATAACCTATAAATAATCATCATGGGTAGGTAATGTTTACTGCGGAGTTAACACTGTGATTTCTAACAAGTCTAGAATTAGTCGATATTGTTCGTTCAAATCGGTCGATAAATCCTTGAATCGGTCGATATTTTTTACGGATTACATTTGAATAGATAAAAATACTAGTCATTTTCAAAGGAAAACTGTTATCGCAAATTTTGGTACTGATTGTCAGGTATTTTGGTGTTAGCAGCAGTATATCCACGATTATACAATCGGGTAGATATTCCAGTGCACAGACTGGCAGCCTTGTCAGAAAAAAAAAAACATGATGTCATATGTATGGATCCAATGTGTTCGCCAAATCAGTCAGAAAGTGTTGGAGAATCAGTAAGTAAAAGATATTATTAATTGTATACCTACCAAGCAGGTACGTATCTAAACAATTAAAAAAGCTAGGTATGTTGGAAAAAATTTTGTATGTTCCTCGCTAGTTACCTATTTAGAAGGAACATTTCTATAAGAACTAGTATATCACATAGTTCTGGATTTGAAGTTCGTGGAATTTTCACACCAAAGAACTTCCCCTATTCTGTAAGAAAATCAAGAACCAGTTTTTCATCATTTCATCTCATATTTCCAATATTTCTTTTTCATTTCTGTTCTTGAGCTTTCATTTCTATTTTATTTATTTCTTTTCTGGAAAAGCGAAATATCTAATCATAGTCTGAGCAGAGCCGAGGAAAATAGAAGTGAGAAAACTAAATCCCATCTACAAAACACATTAGAAATCCTGTTACTTCCATTTGACATTTCTAGATCTGCTGCTTTTACACTTCCACAATGTCAATAAAACTACAAAGGTTAAGAAAAGGAATGGTTCGAAATCATAAAAAGGAACGAATGGTTTTTCAAACACTAAAATCGATTCAAATAAACTGCCGCTCAAAAATATTGCACGGTTGGGTTTTTTCTCCATAAGTAAATTTGCTCATTAGATTTTGGGCTCGATTTTTCCTATCGAGACCCTTTTTTGGGTGTGTTCACTATAGTAATCCTGTTTTATAACTCAGCCCTTATTGTACACAACACTAGAAAAGCTTGTCCTACACCTCCTAACACAACACTAGATAGTAATCCTGTTTTATAACTCAGCCCTTATTGTACACAACACTAGAAAAGCTTGTCCTACACCTCCTAACACAACACTAGCCTAAAACCTAAACAAAGAAACCCCCTCAGCCTGCGAAAGTCCTAAACGAATAATTTAAAACATAATGCCATACGCCCTACTGTGTTTCCACTCTCGTAAATTTCCACTGCTTTCTGCTCAAGATAAAATTTTCATTAAAAACAGGTAGAAAACTAAGACTAAGACCTTCATATAAATTTATACTAGAGCAGATAAATCAATTAATTCTGGGAAATAATATTAAATTATTCCCGCGAAGAAAAATATTTCCTTAGGCGAAAAGTAATAAATTGAGGTAGAAATTGATAATAATAATAAAGAAAAAAATACCATGGGTAATAATTTAGCATATCTGTGGTAGTAGGTAGGTACCCGTAGCAGTGATTTGCATTTTCCCCACTCTATGATTGGCAATTATTTTTCATAATTGGTTACCGTTCAAGAGGTTTAATAATCTTCAGATATTGTTTATGCATGAGATAATAATTATTTTATTTAAAACATAATGCCATACGCCCTACTGTGTTTCCACTCTCGTAAATTTCCACTGCTTTCTGCTCAAGATAAAATTTTCATTAAAAATAGGTAGAAAACTAAGACTAAGACCTTCATATAAATTTATACTAGAGCAGATAAATCAATTAATTCTGGGAAAATAATGTTAAATTATTCCCGCGAAGAAAAATATTTCCTCAGGCGAAAAGTAATAAATTGAGGTAGAAATTGATAATAATAATAATAATAAAAAGAAAAAAATACCATGGATAATAATTTAGCATATCTGTGGTAGTAAGTTGGTACTCGTAGCAGTGATTTGCATTTTCCCCACTCTATGATTGGCAATTATTTTTCATAAATGGTTACCGTTCAAGAGGTTTAATAATCTTCAGATATTGTTTATGCATGAGATAATAATTATTTTATTATAAATCATGGGATTTTTTTTCTCTACTGTAGCTTTTCAGACTTCAGAGCGACTGGCGACCTTTTGGAGGGATTTATTCAAGAAGGCCGTTATTCTTTTGAAGAAGTCTCTGATAACATAAAGCGAGTTTTCGAATAAAACAACTTTGAAGTTTTTGATTTAAATTGAAAAGTGTTGGGAGGATTTTACATATTTTTGTGAATAACAAAAGCATATTTTTCTCTCCCGAATTTCATGGGGCATTGGTGGAAAATAGAGAAATGGAACATAGCCAGGCATTGTACCCAATTTTTCAGCACTACCAGCACCATGAAAATTACGAAAAGGAAATACAACAAACTGTAGTTAATAAAGACTGACAGTCTGTTACATTGGGTGAAGCTACCTAATGGTAATAATGGCCATACCTATGCCAGGACAACTGTTTCACCATTTCAGAACTATTTCCACCAGTCATAGACTCCCATAGACCTTTCTTTTTCCTGGTTTTAATTAAGTTTGAAAAAGTTTGTCTTCAAGAGGACTCGGTCTAGCCCTAATTAAGATACTGTTTGGACTTGAAAGATAGTTTTCCCATTGAAACTTTTTGCAAACTTTCCATCAGTGAAGTTTTCCCATTTTGAATGTCATGAGTTGGCAATTACTCGTAAACAGCATGTACTATACATTACGTAAAGAACATTTTTTTTTTTTTTTAATGAGGTACAGAAGAAAAGAATTTAAAAATATTGCATTTAACCATTACAATATATGTACCTGCCTAGGTATTTGTTGTGACGTCAACATTTTGCGAAAAAGAGCGAAAAGTAAAGTTGCTTTCAGAATCAGCCCAGCACAAGTTTCATCATGTATATTTTTACGAAGAGAGATTTGCAGGAAAATGCATCCTGTTATCCTGCACCTATTTCTGTGATCTCTTGCTAGTTTAATAATGTTTCAAAGTAGCCAGCCATTTTCTCTTTTTCATCTAAAGCCCGTCAAGAGAGTTTTATTCAATTTTTCAGTAGGTATACAGGAAGTACGGTAATTTACAAAGGACTGGATTTACAGTATATTTTTTGATTTCGTTACTTTACGACTAGCTACTGAGTGCGATTTACTATTTTGTTCTACTTTTGTACTGCCTTACCTTATTTATCATGGGAGTACCTAGTACTTTCATAGGTAATGGTATACATTTTAAATTACTCACCCTCAATAAATAAATAACTCTTGAAATATTCTAAATTGGTTTGAAAGTTTTGTTACGTTACTTTACTTTGTAACCAACCTTGGTAGTTTAGTGGTTAACGCAGTGGACTTCGGATCCAACGGTTGGTGGTTCGAGTCTAAGTTAAATAGTAAGAGTTATCGAGGTGTAAAGTGGGGAACGACATTCGTGACAATGATTTTTATGCTTAACTTCAGACAATAGTATTTTTGGTCATTAGGTCAAGGTTAAAAGTACCTTTGGACCTTTGAATTTCGCACGCTATACTGCACTGACCCTTGTCATAAAAATCCTTTGGTTTCCATGATTATTATAGCCAAGATATTTTTTTTATTTCAGCACTAAAGAACTTTCCCGGGCTTAGAAAAACAATCCTTTGAATTTCGCACGCTATACTGCACTGACCCTTGTCATAAAAATCCTTTGGTTTCCATGATTATTATAGCCAAGATATTTTTTTTTTTTTATTTCAGCACTAAAGTACTAAAGAACTTTCCCGGTCTTATAAAAACAATAAAAAAAATAATTATTATTTTTTTTTTTTTTTTTCTGAGGAGAGGACAAGATAGGGAACTGAGGCAAAGATGATAGAGGCTACGAAAGGAAAGTAGAGGATCTTGAAATATTTTTAGCCTACAAATAATCCCAAGTTAAGCTCTGCTAACTAAAACATATGGTTCAGGATTCAATCCTTTTATCTTGTCTATTTGTATCAACATAGTCTTCGACACAAATGCGTGAAAATATTTTCAAATATTACGTTCAAGGTTCAAGAGCTTTTTATTTGTGTTCTTTTTTCACTCCTGATCTTAGATAACTTTTTTGAAAACGAAAATTTCTGCAATTTCGGAGATAGGAAAAAAAGAAAGAAGAAGAAGAAGAGGAAGAGAGAGAGAAATAGATTCCTCCTTTCTAATTATGAGCTTTGTGCTAATTGTGAATAGGTACTTACCTACCTAGCTACATAAAAAAGGAATAAAATCTATTGCGAATTTCCGTTTTGTAGGAAATCAATAATGGAAGTTTTTTCTTCCACAGATAATATCTTCGTGATGGTTCTTATCTCCGACTGAAGTTTCCAAAGCTCTCACCAAATCAAATTTAACTTCAAATTAAATCTCACTTTCATTTTGCGAAACTATTTTGCGACGGGAGAATTGAGAGTGAATATTTAATTTCATTTTCTGCTATTGTATTTCAGTCTGAGTTTAGATTCCCTGCAGTGGAAATATCATTTTTATTCTCAACTTCAACATAGGTAACAATTATTATTATTATTACTTTAATGTTAATAATAATAGTAAATAGCAAAATATATTACCTAATATATTTTTTCCACAACATACCTAGCCTTTTTTAATTGTTTAGATATGTACCTGCTCGGTAGGTATACAATTAATAATATCTTTTACTTACTGATTCTCCAACACTTTCTGACTGATTTGTCGAACACATTGGATCCATACATATGACATCATGTTTTTTTCTGACAAGGCTGCCAGTCTGTGCACTGCAATGTCTACCCGATTATATAATCGTGGATATACTGCTGCTAATACCAAAATACCTGACAATCAGTACCAAAATTTGCGATAACAGTTTTCCTTTGAAAATCACTAGTATTTTTATCTATTCAAATGTAATCCGTAAAAAATATCGACCGATTCAAGGATTTATCGACCGATTTGAACAAACAATATCGACTAATTCTAGACTTGTTAGAAATCACAGTGTTAACTCCGCAGTAAACATTACCTACCCATAATGATTATTTATAGGTAATTAAATTTTTATTACCAACGGATATTACCATTATTAAAATATGATCGGCGATTTGTACCTACAAACAGTGTAGGAGCGATGGTGTCAGGTTTCATATGTAATAATAATAGTGCTTATTTATACTGCTCGCATAGGACTGAAAAGTCCCTTTACTCCAGCAGTAGGCTGAAAAACAATAAAAAAATAAATAAAACACTTTGTTAGTGCTTTTCATGGAAAAAATCGCAAATAAAACATCTCGCAGCGAATATATTACTAAAGGGAAAAATGATTGAGGCGATAAAATGCCATGTCAATATTTAACTTTGAGTCTATAAAACACGTAGAGAAAGGGAGAAATGCCTGTAATCTGAAGAAATAGAACTTCAAATAAACATTAAACATGTCAGAGAAGAAAAATCCAGCTTTGAAGCCGTTTGGATTGAGTTAATCCTGGGACTCGATAAAATTAGAACAAGAAATAATGTTCTCCGGTACCTACTACAACTACTACATGTTTTATTGATACTCTGATAGGTACTTCGCTTTTAGGTTTCTAACGTAGGGCGTTATTAATTTTTTGATCGTAAAATGTGAACACTTGCTTTATTGCCTTTGTTTTAGAACACCTATAGTTCGGCCTGACTAATAGTAGATAGTAAGTAATCTCATGATGGGACTAACCTGCCCCGGTGGTGTAGTGGTCAAGACGTTTGCCTGTTAGGAGGGTGTGGGTTCAATCCCAGCCGAGTTATAAAATTTTGTCCATTTTAGTGCTTGTTCTGTGGCACCACTACAGTGTTGAAATATACAACTTCCGAATTATTAAGCAGCAACTGAGAGCCATGGTCTGGCTGAAGAGTTCCAAGAAGAACGAAACTCGTCGTAGACTGCTGTGCCCTAAAATCCTAAATCACCAAAGTATGGAAAAGTATCTTACAAGTGTAATAGCCTCCCTCCTGTTTACCAGGTGAGCGCCTTGACCACTACATCACCGAGGTACGAGTAGGTTACCTACCCATAATGATTATCACTATTCTTCCATCTATTCTTCTAATAGAATGGACTTACTAAGTAGACTTATGTAGGAAGTAGGTACAGGAAATGTTGTCCCATTAGGACGATAGTTGATCAATCAAATTTATTGATCACCATTAGTATCATCCTCTTACCAATAAACACAACCATCTCAAAAATTACGATGATGAAAATAATTTAAAAAGAAGAAGAAGAAGAAGAAGAAGAAGAAGAAGAAGAAGAAGAAGAAGAAGAAGAAGAAGAAGAAGAAGAAGAAAAAAAAGATATTGTGAACCTAAAGTGATAATGATAACCTACATACAATTGGAATAGATAATTGCTGAAGTACCTACTAGAATCATTAATACCTATTTGATTAGATTACAATTGATTATTAATGTATTATTTTATCAAAAGCAAAATGTCATACACGTACGTAGTGAAGTTTATATAGGTAAGCTTGTAAAATATTTATCTGTATTGTACATCATGTCTTCCTTCTTCTTTCGTAATGGGACTTACATGCACTTTATTATTTCAAATTTTATTCTTTGTCACGCTTAGTAGCCTGTGGCCTGCTACTTACCCAGGGATGTGAAGCATATAGGCCTTGAGGATTACCTTGCTGAGAGGTTTATTTATTTTTTACTCATTTGAGATTAGTGAAATGGGCAAAATAAAACTAAAATAAATAAAAAATGATGAGTTGGAGAGATGGCTAAAAAAGTAAAGAAAATCTTATGCTTAACCGGTTGGGCGGAAGAGCTATTGAAAAAAAAAAGGAGAATTTTGAATTTGGACGAATCATATCAAAATATGGAATTGTAAATACTTTTCCATACTTTGGTGATTTAGGGCACTGGAAGGTATGTAAAGTTCTATTAAGGGAAAAGAAAGAAGGAAGATGCCCTTCCTCATCAGAGGTTTGAAGGATAATAATTTCACTGTATACAAAATAATACAAAGTTTATGACGATGGCGGGTAAGTTTGATGAGAGATATAACCTTACTGACAGAACTATTGCTACCTTAGACTAAAAACTTTTTTGTTTTCTGATCAGAATAATTGAGTGGATTTATTCAAGAATGGACTAGACGAAAAGTTTTCGAGTAATCACAGCTTCAAAGTTTTTGATTTCCATTGAACATTGGGCTAGTTTTACCTATGACTTTGTGAATAGTTGAGATTTCACCATAATTGTTTTTGACACTAAATTAGAAAATGGACGTTTTACTCAGAAAGGGCTCGGATAATATCGGGTCCTTTTTACAAAACAGTCTTCAATTAAATGTGAAAGTTCAGAGTTAGGTAAGGGCGTAAGGGTGATATAAAACATGCACTTTATTATTTCAAATTTTATTCTTTGTCACGCTTAGTAGCCTGTGGCCTGCTACTTATTATACCCAGGGATGTGAAGCATATAGGCCTTGAGGATTACCTTGCTGAGAGGTTTATTTATTTTTTACTAATTTGAGATTAGTGAAATGGGCAAAATAAAACTAAAATAAATAAAAAATGATGAGTTGGAGAGATGGCTAAAGAAGTAAAGAAAATCTTATGCTTAAACCGGTTGGGCGGAAGAGCTATTGAAAAAAAAGAACAGACAGCCCTACAAAATATATGAATTCCAATATTCAGACACTGAGAAAAAAGTTAGAGGCAGGGTGGCACAATTAAGGTGGAAGAACTCTATTATTGGGTTACCTTCCATGATTTAGATTGTTTGAATGCTGGGTATATTAATTATAGTGTCGAGCTTTCCGATATGGAGTTCCAGAACCCTGTCACTCGATTGGGCTTCCGGCAATCTAGTTTTATTTTCTCAGTGGACACGGTTGTAAAAAGTTACCCCCTCAAGTTTTTCAAATACAGACAGCCCTACAAAATATATGAATTCCAATATTCAGACACTGAGAAAAAAGTTAGAGGCAGGGTGCCACAATTAGGGTGGAAGAACTCTATTATTGGGTTACCTTCCCTGATTTAGATTGTTTGAATGCTAGGTATATTAATTATAGTGTCGAGCTTTCCGATATGGAGTTCCAGAACCCAGTCACTCGATTGGGCTTCCGGCAACCTAGTTTTATTTTCTCAGTGGACACGGTACCTGCTGGTCATTTTATAGCATCGTCCACACTATGTCGTTATCAATATCAATCGAAGTGTGGAGGCACCTTAATGTTTACACAACTCGGTTGTAAAAAGTTACCCCCTCAAGTTTTTTCAAATAAAATCATACTGCGACGCGTAACTCTTCTCAGTTTTAAGGATACTTTTTGTGGGTAGAGGATTGTTTGGAACATTTTTTTTATTCGAAAATATTTATGTGCGGTTAATAAAAAGCAGTCTTGCAGAACGTGTGGCTAAAGTAAACGAGGTTGAGGCTGGTGGAAATGTTTTATACTCTCAGGAAGGCTTTCGTAGATGTTAAGTTCCTAATGCTTTCTGGTGTTCTTCTTCTTCTTCTTCTTCTTCTTCTTCTTCTTCTTCTTCTTCTTCTTCTTCTCCTTTTTCTTCCTCTTTTTCTGCTTCTTCTTCTTCGCCTTTTCCCGCGTTCAGATGGGGTCGGCGTTTTTCGTCAGCCTCTCAATCAGCCTTAGGTAGGGTAATTTTTTGGGCTGACATTTGGTTTTGGCTAATCTATGTTTTCTGTTAATTATTTATGATACTATATTAAATCAAGTGTTTAAAACAATAAGTGGAACTTCTAGAAAATACCGACGCGACGCCATGTTCAAAATGGTGTCGAAATTAGGTATCTTCTTTAATGGTGTTGAAAGTTATCAATGTTATCTTACTTCTTATTACACATGTTCTCAAAGACAGGGGTAAGATCTGTGTGATTATTATTAAAGCTTACCCAAGCTGTCATCTTTGAAAATGGCTTTCTCCATTTGTGAGACAATATTCCCTTTGTTCTCAGCCTTGTTTCAAATAAAATCATACTGCGACGCGTAACTCTTCTCAGTTTTAAGGATACTTTTTGTGGGTAGAGGATTGTTTGGAACATTTTTTTATTTGAAAATATTTATGTGCGGTTAATAAAAAGCAGTCTTGCAGAACGTGTGGCTAAAGTAAACGAGGTTGAGGCTGTTGGAAATGTTTTATACTCTCAGGAAGGCTTTCGTAGATGTTAAGTTCCTAATGCTTTCTGATCTTCTTCTTCTTCTTTTTCTTCCTCGCCTTTTCCCGCGTTCAGATGGGGGTCGGCGTTTTTCGTCAGCCTCTCAATCGGTCCTAGGTATAGGGTGCTTTCTTTGGCCGATATTTGGTTTTGGTTACTGAGTAACCAAAAGCATGGAGTAACCGTTACTCCATGCTTTCTGTTGATTATGATACTACATATATTAAAGCAAGTGTTTAAAAAAATAAGTTGAACTTCAACTAGAAAATACCGAAGCCATCTTCAAAATGGTGTCGAAATTATCTTCTTCAAAATGGTGTTGAAAGTTATCAATGTTATTTGACTTCTTATTCCACATGTTATCAAAGACAGGGGTAAGATCTGTGTGAGCTTACCCAAGCTGTCATCTTTGAAAATGGCTTTCTCCATTTGTAAGACAATATTCCCTTTGTTCTCAGCCTTATACGATGATTAGTGCACCTTTGATTGTAATAATATTGTGCTTTACACCTCTTCATTGTTTGATTTTATAGCGTTGATGAAATTGTTAGACTGTTCCACGTGTTTTGACACTAAAAACTGACCATCGAAAATTTGACCCGATTACATTACTTTCCTTCCTATAGGATAAGGAAAGTAAAAAGGGGCAAAATTTAGATACAAAAGAAGAAAATGGTTAATAAATACCCTATTTTGAACTGATTTTGGGGTTGAAATAATAGAGAGTTTAAATAATCGAGGTTCTACTGTAATGCTTACAAAGTCTTTATGATGTTATGAATTAGTAACTTATTGTTTCTGAACTATTGGAACTTATGAACCTTCACAAAGTTACCGAGTATTCTCGAAATGTCGATGGCACTCATCTATATGGAATAACTCCTCATCTCTTCGTAGAAATCCTCTTCGTGTAGCTGCAGAGCTTATTCTGCGTGCAGATAACGAAAAAAAGAGGAGCTACGTGCTAAATTTTTGTGGTGACCTTCACGACAGATAACTTAAATAAAGTTGTGCCCTCATTTCTTTCTCATCTTTTTCCTTTCTTGAATTGTCATCATACTCGAGACGATAAGAACTTTTCTCATTTTATTATTTATCATTTATCAGTATTATTATTTTCTTTGGCATTTTCGTACCTTTGATATTTTTTAATGCCTCTGAGCGGTGATGTTACTGGGAAAAAATATACCTTAGGAAGTTTCAATTTCAGACGATTTCTTTGGGAATATAATAATTGACAAAAATGTTCTCACAAAATTTAGTTGGTTTTTTTTTTTTTTTGCTAAGTAGAAATAATATTCTCTCTCGTACTGAAGTAGTTTTTTCTTCTCTCCCTCGAGCTTTCTATTTTTCATTGTATGTTTCCCTTCCTTCACCATTCTTTATGTGAGAAAGTTTTCCATTCTAATGCTAGTGCATACAATTGTATCCATACCATATCCATAGAGAAATACAATAATTGTATCCATACCCATAGAGAAGGGTATCTAAATTATTTCTGCCATTGTCAATTTGTCTGGTCTTGTAAAGGAATCCACCAATCTAAAATATCTCAATCAATCTCAGAAAAACTAGGTATTGCCTTTATATTTCTTTTCTTAACAGTTCAAAAATTGGTACTCATAAATGTTCCTAAAGAAATCAATGTTGGAGAGTTAGATATGAATACAATATTCCTAAGAATAAGATTCATTTGCTGATTACAGGGAAGGGCTCGATATACCTACATTCTACCAATTCGAAATTATCCAAAAACGAATTTGTAAAATTTTCCAAAATCTTGATATTTCTTTCACAGGTTATTAAACCTGGGTGAATGGCAATATTTTACTTGATAGATAATGAATTCCTAGTCATTTCAACATTTTCAACGCCATTAAAGCTCGAAATTTGACACTTCGACTTCAAGACATTACATCAAGATCTCATGACATTTCCCTGTGCTAATTTTCTTTCTACTACAGCATAATATTTATTGTATTCAGGGCTGTTTTTAGGGGGAGAACTCAGGGAGCTCGGTCTAAATTTAACACGAATGGCCGATCTTACCACTGGGAGTTAACACAATACCAAGGGTTTTCTTTGACGTCACCCATTTGATTTACACAGGCCAGTATGTATTTCTTAAACTCTGGATTAACTGAAAACTCTCCGTGGTAAGATTGGGCATAAGAGTTATTGTAAATTGAAGCATTCATCCCACCTAGGCAATAGCCACTATTCGGATTCTTGTCCCCCCCTCCCCCTTACTGAAATCGGGCCTTTTTTTTCTTAGGTATATACATACAGATCAATTTAGTGTTAGAACTTGAAAACATGTTTGCTAGAACTTTTTCTAAAGTAAGAAAACCATAATTTTTTATTTTAACTTTTGCAAATGACAAATTTCCAACTTTTTTTCTTTTTTCCCCCATTTGTTGTGTAATCTGCTCTCTCCTCTCCCTGTCTTGTATATCTTAAACTCTTCTCTCTTGATTGTTGTTTTTTTTTTTTTTTTTTTTTTTTTCCGTTCAATCACAAATTGGAACTTTAGTTAAAAAAGGAAAATTG
>NW_007378228.1:0-48533 GCF_000475195.1 Diaphorina citri | reverse complement strand
AACCAAACCTTACAAAATTTGCTACCGATTGGTAGCGGTTTCAGTTAGATAAAGTAATAATAACTTACCTTCCTTCCAACTGTCTTCATCTACGAGTAGTTATTAGTTTAGTTTTTTGCAACTTGCAAGATCTTGGGAAATATTTACATTTTTGCAAGTTTCATGTACCTTCTTCTTTCCAGTTTGTAAATGCAAACAGTAACTCTGTTTGATTTTCGCAAAACTTCGTTTTTTAAACCTGAGATATAGGACTTAGTGAGTCTTGACGCATAGTCGTGATATTCTTTCAACATTATTATTTATTATTAAACATTTTGAATCCAAATGGCCAGGTTAAACTAAAATCGAGTTGAAAGGTTCAAGCTAACTTTGCGGATCCGGCCATTAATCCATATAACTTGAACTTTGTACTAACTTGAACTTTGGTCTAAAATTTTCAAAACACTCCCCACAGCATGACATTTGACAATATTCGTCCTATTAATCAACCTATTATTTCTAGTTGTAAAGTTTACATTGTCAAATAGTGTCAAAGGATGACGTCACACAGTCCAATTACATTACCATTCCATTGTACAAGGAGCCAAAGGAAACGTTGCCAAAGTTTAGAACGTTTTTATGTGATTTGCTTTCAGTTTGGAACTTTTGACACACATTTGTGTCCCGAGATAAAGGGTATCCTGGCTTTCAAGTCAGCAGTCACCCATTACAAGAGCGAGGACATGGCTTTCAAAAATAACAAAAGTATTATTTCATTTACTTTTGCTTTCAGTTTGGAACTTTTGACACACATTTGTGTCCCGAGATAAAGGGTATCCTGGCTTTCAAGTCAGCAGTCACCCATTACAATAGCGAGGACATGGCTTTCAAAATTCAAAAATAACAAAAGTGTTATTTCATTTACTAATAGAAAATAGATGAAAAGTAAACATGATTTCAATCTAATTATATTAAGTACCCAGGAAGAGTAAACCCAACTTGATAAAGTTGTAAGTATAGAGACCGAGAGACGTCAAGAGCTCAGGAGTGATGCTAAAAATACATTATACAGCTAAGGACTAAGGACTCTTCAGTTCTGCCTAGATTTTCCTTATAAGGATAAAAAATAATGAAACTTCGTTATCTGAAAAACATGATAATCTAATTATATTAAGTACCCAGGAAGAGTAAACCCAACTTGATAAAGTTGTAAGTATAGAGACCGAGAGACGTCAAGAGCTCAGGACTCAGGAGTGATGCTAGAAATACATTATACAGCTAAGGACAAAGGACTCTTCAGTTCTGCCTAGATTTTCCTTATAAGGATAAATAATGAAACTTTCTTATCTGAAAAACATGATAATATACATTCTGCCTTTTTTGTGTACTATGTAATGTAATGAGAAAGTATTGTTTTTTCAAAAGACGGTAGCTTATCGTAGCTTGTTGAAATTAATATCACTAAGTTCAGAACAAAATGAGCTTTTGTTACAATGTAGTCGTGGACCCCACAACATCGAGCTCTCGCTGTGGTGGCATTTCTTAAAAGTAGTGAATTTTTGACTAGTGCTAGGAGGAAGTTTTCCTCCCTCCGGGTGTTAGCTCACCCGATCTTAGCTCATGCGACTTTTTTTCATGGAAATACGTTAAAAACAAGGTGTATATTTATAAGACAAGGACTCTGGATAAGTTAACGAGTGCTTCTTATCGCGAAATTTGTGCTATTGTGCTATAGCCCAGGAAAGGCTAAAGACAGTATGTCGACTTTGCACATAGATTGAGTGTTTTCAAAATGAGGGCAATTTTTCGGATAGCGTTGTCTGCCACACCTGATCACCATCCAAACAAAATCCCCAAAAAAGTAAACCACATTTTGTTATCTTTAATTTAAAATAAATATCACTCTTTTATCTTAAAAATTCAACGTGTAGCATCATTTTAAAAACCGTCAGGTAACTCTGGATCACCCTGTACAACAAACCGTATACAATATTGTTACAATATCTAGGTAAACACTATCTGACTCCAGGTTGAAGAGGGAAACCCGTATAGGGTTGAAGTATTTATTCTGCAGTCAAGCAAAACTAAAAGTTCAAAGTAAATATGCTTTATGTATCCTTTGTATTCTGCTTGCTATTCTAGAAGTATAGAACATACTGTTCTCGTAGTTATCTGTGTACATACTATTACTAATATTATTACTAAACCTTCTACCTATACAACTAGAGAGAAGTCTATCTTGATTCATGGTGCCAGCCTAGTTAGCTTGGTTGGTAGCGCGTCTGCCTTGTAAGCGCTAGGCTGCGAGTTCGATTCCCTCCCGGGGCGGATTTTACCCTGAACGGATAATGTTCGTTCTCGGCTGGCTTTCTCCTATCCTGTCTCCCTTCTCTCTTCGCTTTCTAGACGGTAAGACCTAAGCAGATACTATCAAATGTCTGCAAAAAATTGATTAATGGTTCTATTAGCAGAATCGGGGCAGAGAAATCCTTACTGCCTGATAGTTGAAGAGGAAACATACAGAAATGAGAGAGAAAAGAGGAACACATAAAGAAATGGAGGAAGCGAGGTAAAAGGGGAACGGAGAGAGAGGAAGAATAAGGGTGAGATAATGAATTAAAGGAGGAGAGGTAGGAGAAGAGAGAGAGAGAGAAGGGCGGTATAGATAATGAAAAAAAAAAGTCCCGAGTTCTGAAGGTATCATAAAAAATAATCATGATAGATAACACCGAAGACAAATAAAAAAAATAGAGCGAGACGGAGAGAGAGAGAGAGAGAAAAAGGGAAAGCGAGAGAGAAAGGAGGAGAGAGAGGGAAAGCGCGAGGAAGAGAGAGATAGAGAGAGGAGAGGAGAGAGAGAGGGAGGAAGAGAAAGAGAGCTGAGTGCGAGAGAGATGAAAAGAGAAAGCGAGAGGAACAGAGAGATAGAGAAAGGAGAGGAGGGAGAGAGAGAGAGGAAGAGGAGTAGTATGGGAAGGTACGTATCAAATTTGATTTGGACACATCATCCCACAGGTAGCTTGAGTGTGACTAAGAAGGGAATAGTGTGACTAACAAGGGAATAGTATGACTAACAAGGGAATAGTGTGACTAACAAGGGAATAGTGTGACTAACAAGAGAATAGTGTGACTAACAAGAGAATAGTGTGACTAACAAGGGAATACATAATAAACAATCTGAAAAAGAAAAAAAAGCTCAAAGAAACAAGTGTCCCTCGGCTTGCAATGCTCCGGAAATCGATCCACATCAACGTGTTTACCAGACGAAGGTCCTGACCACTAAGGAGAAAGGGATGATCCCTGTGGTAGCCATCATGTTTTAGAATTCCACTCATACCTATGGGGAATAACCCCCGCACTGGGTGATGAAAACACGGAATGTTGTTTTTACCAATATTTCTCCGTTTCAAAACTTCGAGTGGGTAGGTAATATGTGGGAAAAAATATTCTATATAAAAATATTTAATACAATATACGGTAGAAGCAAAATTTTTGAAGCAAATATAATATGTAGTACATAGGTAGGTATGTTATCCGACAAAATACCAACTGATGCTCTTATCATTATGCCTTCTGCTTCGTATTGAATGAGAAGGTTTTCAGCCTGAATTGTTTTCCATTAAGTAATAATTGCCTAATAACCATATTTTCCATGCCTATCATAGAATCCATAGCTAATATAAAACATAATGCTGGTATTCTATGAAGAAGTTCATTCATTATGCCTTTCACTCATGAAAGTAGCCTTTTCATTGAATACAATAATAGAATGAAATTTTACTATCTAGGTGCGATGTAGGTACCTACCTGCTCGTAATACGCAGACAATAAAGGACAGGTCTCTCGATTTTTTATACATATTTTTTACAGGGTCATTATGCCTTTCACTCATGAAAGTAGCCTTTTCATTGAATACAATAATAGAATGAAATTTTACTATCTAGGTGCGATGTAGGTACCTGCTCATAATATGTAGACAATAAAGGACAGGTTCTCTCGATTTTTTATACATATTTTTTACAGGGTAAAAAAAATCACAGAAATAATTACCTACATATATGTAACAATAATTTTAAAAGGAATTTTAATTGTGTTAAGCATAAATGCTTGTCATAAATGTCGTTCCCTGCTTAATGTACTACGCTAAATTTTATGACTTGACTTGGACTCGAACCACCAACCTCCAGATTCGAAGTCCACCGCGCTAACCACTGCACCACTGAGGTTGGTAAAAATAATTTTATTAAAATAGAAATTGATTTTGTCCCTCTTCTTTTTCCTTTCTTATCATTCATTTCTTTCAAGTTAAGTCCTTTAAAAAGAAGCTAAAATCTCCAATGCTAAAAGAATTACCAATGAACTCTTATGTATTCACATGTACCTACTCTTATCTTGAAGACAAACAAGAATTTCATTATTTACAGGAAACTGTAAAGAAATTGGAAACTGTCATTTGACACCGTTGAAAACCTCAAGACATCATTAGAATCTCGAGTTAATAGTGTTTACCACTTTGCACTCAAATGTCATAGAGTCACCCATTCGCTACATGACCCTGTTCCTATAGTTGAAAACCTCAAGACATCATTAGAATCTCGAGTTAATAGTGTTTACCACTTTGCACTCAAATGTCATAGAGTCACCCATTCGCTACTACATGACCCTGTTCCTATGCATAGGTGAGTGAGTAGTGAGTATAGCAGACAGGTTAGACACAACACAGCAAGCACGTATTATGAATAATGTGGCATATAAGCCACCGCAGCGTGCATGCAACATAGAGCAGGGAGCATTACACATTTTCACGTTGATAGAATGACATTGAATGGGAATATTGTCTCTCTTCTGTGACATGATAAAGGGTAAAATGATATATTATCATAATAAACTCGCCTCTTCACGCCTGGTTTTTTGAGGCTGCCTTTGCAAAGGATTGACATTTTTTGAGGCTGCCTTTGCAAAGGATTGGTTTTGGGAATGAGCAGCTACTATTCAAGATTATTTTCAGACTGTCCTTTCTCGTAATGGGAAGATTGGGAAGGTTTAGTTTAAAGCCACATATCATTATTATAATTATTATTATTACTTTTTTAGTGTTAAGCATAGATGTAAGTTATAAATTGTGAACATACTTGTATAAATACACAATAAAATATTGAATTGAATTGAATTGAATTATGACGATGGGTCTTTTTTTCTTTGAGGCGTGGTCTGGCCTATCCTCTTGGGAGTCAGTCAGTACTTCTATTCTTCGGGCTGTTGTTCCAGTCCGATTCTCTGATATTTAAACAGTTGCTACCTGTACCTAATAGTAAAAGCTCATTGGCCGTATTAGGGGATCAAATAAGTTTGTCCATCCCGTAAATCCATTGTCCACTTAAAGTCAGTATTATTTTATATTATTTTATCAGTTGTACTTGATTGAGCATCTTTATCTATCAATCCAGACAGATTCTACCTAAACAATCTGTCAAAATCGATTGGAATCACACTTCAAAATAGCAGAGGAACATGAATTAAAATATTTGCACTTCAAAGATCATGGAGTTTCGGTAGTTTCGCCGTTTTGTGATGCAAAACTTTACCTGGCTTTTGCATGAAATGATCACGATATTACGTGTTGATCTCACATTTCTTGAGAACCGTGTTATTACAGCAACATAAAAATTCTCTGTTTTCGTGTCCTCCAAGTCCGTAGTCCGTGTCCCACATTCAGTCCTAAGGTCCTATTTCAACTTGAAATGTTCCTCAGTAGTGAGTTCTGTTCTCCTAGTGCTAATAAAATACGCTTTTATCTTTTTAACTGTTATTACAGCAAACATTAAAATTTTCTAACATTAATTTTGTCGAGCACAAAAGTTTTGGTCCCTTCCCTCCCCTTGTCCCAGTTTTTTTCTTTTTACTTCCTAAACTGGAAAGGGAGGGGGAGGAAGAGGGAGGGGAGGGGAAGGTAGGAAGAGGAACCGGAGTGGCACTTGAAAAGTTGAGAGTTTTATTTAGTTTGAAAACTAATACGAGGTGATGGGTTTCGGTAGTTTCACCGTTTTGTGACGCAAAACTTTGCCTGGTTTTTCGCATGGAACGATCTCGATATTACGTGTTGCTATCACATTTGGATTTTACAATATGCCCAAAGGACCTCACTTGGGGAGCTGCTATGAGTTTCTTATCGGCATGGTTTTCATATATCCAGAATATTTGACATAATAATACACCTCCTATATCAAAAAAGTTCATTACACAACAGTGACAGCATTTCCTTCCACACAACTCAATATTACTTCTCACACCACTAGTAACATTTCACATTGCTAACTATACGCAAGTGTAGATATATTTATAGCAAACTTTCGGACCCGATAGGTGGCGCCAGTTACCAGAAAAGTCCAGGGGACCAAGGTACAACGGGGGCCAAGGTACGACTAGACACCCTATATTAAAAATATCAAGGGATATTTTCGTTCTATTTATTTTCCAGATCGAAATTGTAGATATGAACTACGGAACGGAACAAGATCCAATGACAGATCCTCTTCTGTTTTCAAACTCCTTGAGTGACATATCTCTGTGTCAGATCGTCTCTAGAGGATGCTTCTTTCTGGTAAGTTTTTATATTGATGTTTTTCTCCTCCTCTTTTTTCGGTGGGGAGCGAGTAGATATTACTCTCGGGACAAAAAAGAAAATCCTTGCATGATGTGACGAGAAAAATTGGAATTTATTCTGACATTTTCGTGAATTTAGGAGCCAAATTCTTGTGATGAAAATTGCATATATGTATGTATGTATACTCGTAAATATAAATTGGTACATTAGTTAAGCATGTTTTAGTAATTGCGATTATAATGAAGATAATGTACAAACACAGAGATGTAAATAAATAATAAAATAATAATCACAAAAGCTTCTAACAAATAATAAAAATTAATAATTAATATACCTATTATGATTACATCGGGAAAATAATTTACAAACATAGTACCATTATTTGTATTTACCGAGTTTAGCATCAAACAGCATTATTCGTTTGCATTTAATAAATAATTGTAAATAATAACCATATATTATTTATTTTTTATGTCTCATCCTAGTAATCCAAGTGTGACGTCATAATCATGAGGAGCATTTATCTCGTATTCAGTATCAGTATTTATCTCGTCCAGCTATTTTTTATTTGCGTTTATTTTATGCTCCGGGCATGCTATGACATCTTTTTTTTCCAAAGAATGAGGTCAATAAATAATATAATAATAATTATATAATATACGGAAGTACATAGGTATATCTAGATCTAACTTTCATATTACTACATAGGTATTTACATGTTTACTTTTTGCAGATGCATGATTTTATTTTATACTAAGAAAATCCTAAGTAAATAAACGGTCATCGAATTGTATGAATGCCGGGAAACGGAGTGTGTATGCAATGTGAACAACTTAATAAATAATGTTACCACTACTATTAAAATGTAACTTCATGAAGGATCTCCTATCTATTTACAGGAGATAGAGAGAGGGGAGAGAGAGAGAGAGGGAGAGAGAGAGAGACTGTAAGAGCGACAGAACAAGAAAAATGATCGGAGAGCGGGTAGTGAGAGGAAAAGACAAGAAGTGAGTGTGTGAGAGAGAGGGAGACTACTTTTACTCAGACTGTAGTATGAGTTATTGTTGTACTAAAAAAGGTATAACACAACATAAAAACTGCATTATAATAAAGTTTTAGCTTGGAGAACAAAAGTTAATAGCATAGTCTGGAGTAAGAGGTAAGGAGTTAGGATATTACACTGTTGATATAATGATACTACCTGATATAATGCTGTTCATATAATGATACTATCTGATATAATGCTGTTGATATAATGACACTACCTGATATAATGCTGTTGATATAATGATACTACCTGATATAATGCTGTTCATATAATGATACTATCTGATATAATGCTGTTGATATAATGACACTACCTGATATAATGCTGTTGATATAATGATACTACCTGATATAATGCTGTTCATATAATGATACTATCTGATATAATGCTGTTGATATAATGACACTACCTGATATAATGCTGTTGATATAATGATACTACCTGATATAATGCTGTTCATATAATGATACTACCTGATGTAATGCTGTTGATATAATGATACTACCTCATATAATGCTGTTGATATAATGATACTACCTGATATAATGCTGTTGATATAATGATACTACCTGATATAATGCTGTTGATATAATGATACTACCTGATATAATGCTGTTGATATAATGATACTACCTGATATAATGCTGTTGATATAATGATACTACCTGATATAATGCTGTTGATATAATGATACTACCTGATATAATGCTGTTGATATAATGATACTACCTGATATAATGCTGTTGATATAATGATACTACCTGATATAATGCTGTTGATATAATGATACTACCTGATATAATGCTGTTGATATAATGATACTACCTGATATAATGCTGTTGATATAATGATACTACCTGATTATTATTATTATTATTTTATTTTTTTTTCTCCATTTTTTGTATATGTTTTAATGTTCTAAGCAATGTAATTGTATCATGGAACAAATAAAAATTACCAAAAAAATTACCAAATTACCAAATCTTTCACTTTTATCCCTCCTTATCCTCAATTTTTTTCTAACTTATTCCTTTTAGAAAAATTGTGTTTTTTTTATCTTTAAAAAAGTTGAAATAAAAATCTTTTTTTTTTTTTCTAAAACTCATATTTGACAGTAAGATGGTCTTACCACAGGAAACAATAAAATTATTTTGTCCATTTCTGAGAAAATAATCGTAATACGAGTAGGTACCTGCATAGTTATGCAATGAAAAAAGAAAGTAAAAATTCTCTATTCCTTCCCTATACCTACCTGAATAATCCTATCCTGATGTATTTTGGTCATCCAGGCTTTTGTCAAATTTCAACCCTAATTAGCATATCAAAAAGTGTACCTACAAAATAGGCTACGTTTAGATGTAGGTAATATTGCCTGGAATTCACTCTAAAATAGCCTGTGTTCCGTCCTTTTTGCATACGATATAATATCCTTCCTAACTGTTTTTTGGTCCTGCCCATAACACTCTACATTTGTGATCAATGACGTTGGTGCCTAACATATCTAGATTAAGTTTATATTTCACAACTTGGGTGCATTACCTTTGTTTTATTATGAATTGTATTCATGTGACCAAAACATAATAAAACAACGGTTAAAAAACTTATTATTAATGATCAATGACATCTCGAACCCTGTTTTTCTTACCCTTGTTTTTTTCTGAAATTTTCTCGTTATCTCCAGCACACATCTTTTAGCAACACCAACTTTTGCGAATTGACCCAATATTTAAGGGTACAACAGAGAAAATATTATGACATATCAGAGGGAATTTCCTTGACTTTGGTAAACGTCAGCTATTGACCAGGGCACAATTCATTACGTTCTCTCATTGTCCACATGAAAAATGGACAGAACATCATAATTCACTCCATTATACCTACTCCATTATTTATGGCTTGAATCAAATTACGTCAGCAAACTATAAATCATAGCTTGTCATCGGACGTCAGTTGATTTTTTCCTTTTTCGTGAAAAAAAAAAGTTTGGATTTTCACAGAATAGTTGATATTTGATGCACTTTTTCGAACGCAGTTATAGTGACGGTGAAGTTCTAGCTTAGGGTAGGAGGAGTAAGGTGATATTAGTCTGGTGAATGCTGACAGAACTACATATACCATATAGAGAGGAAATAAATAAAATAAAGTGTTGTTCTGCCATCTGATGTAAAACTATTTCTTTTCTATGAACAACAAATATAACTAGGCTTTCTACTTATCTTTTTTTTTAAATATGTATAAAGTGTTGTTCTGCCATCTGATGTAAAACTATTTCTTTTCTATGAACAACAAATATAACTAGGCTTTCTACTTATCTTTTTTTTTTTTAATATGAATTATTATTTTGACCGAATAACACACTCTTATCTACATAATTATTTCCACTTTCCCACTAGAAATATCAAGCTAGAAAATGGAATTTCGGACGTCCATAGTATTAGAAAATACAGAAGAAAACTTTCTGTTGTACATTTCAATTTCATTATCCGATTTTTTTTCTCGCTGTAAATTGAAAAGATCAATTTAGTGTTAGAACTTGAAAACATGTTTGCTAGAACTTTTTTTAAAGTAAGAAAACCATAATTTTTTATTTTAACTTTTGCAAATGACAAATTTCCAACTTTTTTCTCTTTTCCCCATTTGTTGTGTAATCTGCTCTCTCCCTCCCTGTCTTGTATCTCTTAAACTCTTCTCTCTTGATTGTTGTTTTGTTTTTTTCTGTAGTTCAATCACAAATTGGAACTTTAGCTAAAACAGGAAAATTGCCACAATAAATACAATACGTGTGAATTACTTTGCTTTCCATTGTCAGCATTTTTCGAGCCATTTCATAGGTTTTGTAGATTTTTGCTGATCGCTGGGTTTTGAATTTCCCCCTTTGTTATCAGATCAGGGGTATTGTAATGTTAATTCAATTACCTGGTATTTTATACAAGTACAGGGCGAATTCAAACTGTTGCCTTGAAAATGGAGCTTGTCAGAGTTTACACAATTTAGCAAATAGTTTGAACTTCGGTAAAACTCGCTTCTTGGAAATAGTAATAACAGTTGATTTATCTATAAATAATTTATATCTCTACATAGATATTATACCTAGTCTTATGTTACTTGTGTACAAGATTTACAGTCAAATTTGAATAGTGGTGATTAGAAGTTTACTTTACAAATTCCATAGTTGATTTATCTATAAATAATTTATATCTCTACATAGATATTATACCTAGTCTTATGTTACTTGTGTACAAGATTTACAGTCAAATTGAAATAGTGGTGATTAGAAGTTTACTTTACAAATTCCAGTTATTCGGGAAACAAATTCCATCATTCAAGTTTCTTCGAAATCGCTTATATACGTATCTGGGATTTGCTTATATCTCTAGATTCTATAATCTATAATATCTTGTCCTCCTCTGCATGTCAGGGATTCCTAACCAAGAGTATAACACTTCCCCCCCATTCACTCCAAGTAGACCAAAGTTCCGTTGAACCTATTCTCAGAGGGCTAAAACATGTCACAGGACGTTAATGATAAAACCCAATGTCCCTCTCTTGATATTTCCAGTATTCTCGAGCTTTGGCCAGACTGCTATGAGTTTCTTATCGGCATGGTTTTCATATATCCAGAATATTTGACATAATAATACACCTCCTATATCAAAAAAGTTCATTACCTACACAACAGTGAGTGACAGCATTTCCTTCCACACAACTCAATATTACTTCTCACACCACTAGTAACATTTCACATTGCTATCTATACGCAAGTGTAGATATATTTAGAGCAAACTAGAGGGGAAAAAAAACATAGGTAATTAGATTCTTTTATATCTGCTCAGACTAATATAGAAATTAGAAAAGTTTTCTCTCCCGGAAAGTTCCTAGCTCTACATAGAACTCCCCATATAAAGCTATTTTCTCAGCCAAACTTTTTCCATAAGATTGACATCCGTGGATTAGGTGTCACCTTCCGTTACGGCACAGGCAACACACTCCCGTACTCCCCCCCTTTTTTCTCCTATTTTCCTACTCCTGCTCCTCTCTCCCCTATCTCCTCGATTTCAATTCGTCTAACCCTCTCTTTCTTCTTCTTCTTCTTCTTCTTCTTCTTCTTCTTCTTCTTCTTCTTCTTCTTCCTTTCCTGTCTCTCTTTATCTCTTCCTTCAATCTCATTTCTCATCAATCTATTTATTATTGTAATTGTGCCATTTTTTCCCCGATGTTTCATTTCGATATATTTATCCTTCTTCCCATCATATTGAGGTGGCAGTATTTCTTTTCTCACAGAATGGGAGCTTCCCATATAAACAGTAGTAAAGTCCCTGCTCTGTACAACAATTTGTCCTCGAAGGCATCCTCTAAAATGTATGATAATCTGAGAAAAGCACTTTCTGACATTGCTTTTCAAGATGACACGAAACTTACAATGTTGGAAAACGGCGTATATTTTTTGTACCCTCGAAAATATATGTCAGGTATCCCAAATAAATTACGCCATAAAAAAAGGTGAAAGGAAAAGGGTGAGAATTCAACGCTTGTACTTGAGTCTATTTCAGTTTTACATACCCCGAGTAGTGACTTTGGTTGAGAACATTTTTGGTATTCTTCCCTATCACATATTTATAGAACACTTACCCTAACCCTAACAACAGTTTTCGTTGGGCAATTGTTGGCCTTACGATAGATCGTACGTTATCTATGTTATAAGTTATAAGATCAATTAAAATGTTTGCACTTCAAAGATCATGGAGTTTCGGTAGTTTCGCCGTTTTGTGATGCAAAACTTTACCTGGCTTTTGCATGAAATGATCACGATATTACGTGTTGATCTCACATTTCTTGAGAACCGTGTTATTACAGCAAACATAAAAATTCTCTGTTTTCATGTGCTCCAAGTGCGTGTCCCACATTCAGTCCTAAGGTCCTATTTCAACTTGAAATATTCCTCAGTAGTGAGTTCTGTTTTCCTAGTGCTAATAAAATACGCTTTTATCTTTTTAACTGTTATTACAGCAAACATTAAAATTTTCTAACATTAATTTTGTCGAGCACAAAAGTTTTGGTCCCTTCCCTCCCCTTGTCCCAGTTTTTTTCTTTTTACTTCCTAAACTGGAAAGGGAGGGGGAGGAAGAGGGAGGGGAGGGGAAGGTAGGAAGAGGAACCGGAGTGGCACTTGAAAAGTTGAGAGTTTTATTTAGTTTGAAAACTAATACGAGGTGATGGGTTTCGGTAGTTTCACCGTTTTGTGACGCAAAACTTTGCCTGGTTTTTCGCATGGAACGATCTCGATATTACGTGTTGCTATCACCGGTTGAGAATCGCTGTTCTAGCCTGATGGCTCACAACATTGCATCATATTATGGTGATCATGGCATTATGGCAAATTCTTCAACATTATTAATTATTTAAGCCCCAGATTTATATTTTTCATATTTTAACCTTATGCCTACCCACCCTCTTTCTGTGATCTCCTCTAGTCTTCTGTGTTCAGTGTACCTCGTTGTTTAGTGTTTCCTGTAGCCCTGATGATGGAGGGAGCGCCTCCGAAACATGTCGGCTTTTAACAAATAAACTGTAATAATTCTTTGCAGTTCTGCAAAATATATCTGCCTTTTGGTTCTCCTTTTCAAGTTGACCCACAGAACTTATATACTTATAATGACTGCTGAAACCCTCCAAGAGATTATTAAATGTGTTTTTATTATTATTTTTTTTTTTACTATCGTTTCGGCCAACTTGGACCACGTAGTTTTAATTCTCACTGGCTTTTCTTCTTTGCCAGTAAGCCTTCATCTTCCGGGAATGAGCCTCTTACTATGTAAATTATATAAAATTCGAGAATGATTTGGTACCTAGTTCTTTTTCTGACCTACATTACGCGTATTGACATTATTGAGTTTCACACCAAGATTCAAAGCCTCTAGAAACAAGCAATAAAATTTACTGACGGACAGCCCAAAGTTTGGGTTGCCAGAGCGACACAGCATACTTCTCAAATAGATTTTCAACCAAGTTATGAAAATTGTATTTTTTAAAAACTACTAGGTTCTCATAGTCATAGTGTTTCTTATGTTTCAGTGATCTAGAATACAAAGAGTGGCTACGGAAATGTTCAGAAACTTTAGACTCAGTCAAATCCTCTCTAAGAGAAGAAGACGAATCAGTTCATGCACAGTTCTCAATGTCTACTGTTGAATTGCACACAAATTATGCTAAAGGTAAGTTATTGTTTTCAAGTCATCTAGTATTTTTTTTTCTTTTTAGATTTAACTTTTATATTCTCTCTGCTCTACTTATTCTCTAACAAATTAATTTCTAATTAAATCCATGAGGGTATTATTATTAGACCTAAGACACGAAGACTTTTCATGTAATTTTTTCAAAACTATACTTCAAAAGATGTAATTAGTAGTTCAGAGCTAAAAATCTTCAAAGAACATTTCGTCAATTGTGGAAACCACAACAAAAGAGACCAGGAAAATATAAAACAATACAAGAAGAGCGTAAAATCATAGCAAAGAACTAATATGAGGGCAAAAGAACAAACAACTTCCAAGATGAAAAAAAAGAAGGAGAAAATGAAAACCTCGTTTTATAATTTGTGTGCGCGCCGTTTATTTAAGTATGTATGCAATATGCTCTACTATTATTTTTTATCAAAGTTTTTTTTTCTATATCGGAAGTAACGACTAGCATGGAACCAATTTTACCAATGTGTGTTTAGACTTTCGATAAATTTAACCAACCCAAGTCATGTTATTATAACGTGGAGAAAAAAAGGGGGGGGAAAAAAAAACAAAAAAAAAAAATTTTAAAAATTTTATAAAAAAAAAAAAAAAAAAAAAAAAAAAAAATATTAGGTATACCTACCTATACCTGTAAAATAATACTGTAAGTGTAAAATAACAATCTGTTCTTTACTTCAGCCTCAGCACTCAGCAATTAAACAGTTCTACCTCAATCAGCTTGAGGAGACTGGTTAGCACTTCTTCATCTTTCTTCACTCCTCATTCTCCTCCTCTTCTTTATCGTCTGTTTGTTTGCTTTTTTTTAAATTAGGTATTTACATAGGTCATAGCTAGGAATATAACATTGTAATAGTTAGTACAGGGTAAATCCCGTTTATTGTATAAATAAATAAACAAATAAAAACTTCTATAAAGCCGTAAACTTAAAATGATGAAAACAAAATTGAAACAGTGAAACACCAATGTTGCACACACAAAATGTATGTATATAATGTATCTACTCATATCGTTAGTTATTATTTCAATATTTTATTACTTATTTTTCATAGTAGGTATGTAAGCCAACCTTGTAACATTTTTAAAAAATAAATACAAATAAATTTATCTAATCTAAAAATCTATCTATCTACTCTTATCAATTCAAGTTACAAAAAAAACAAAATGTAAATATCCGTATAAAGCCCATGCTGCTCAAATTTTTAATTGAAAATGACGAGACGGGAAAACATGAAATTTTTCATTTTTATTATTTTTTCTTTTTCAAGAAAGAGCAGAAAAAATAGAAAGATTACTTAAGGAACAACGTTGATAAAAATAATAAATTCATGTCAGAAATTAAGTAATATATCATGAGGGAAAAAATATAATGCAAGAATATTTTCTACGAGGAAGTGAAACAGAAAGATAAAGAAAAGAAAGAGGTAGTGAGTAGAAAGGAGTTAACCAAATTTAATTTATTTACGGGATTTAAGTCCTATTTTTACATCAAATAACACAGAAAAATAAAGTAAAATTAAAAATACATAAAATAAAAAGAAAAAAATAATTAATAAATACTGATTCTGTAATATATTGTCTTCTTTGGTTTCAGAGTCTTGTAGGGAATGAATACCAGCCTTGTCCATTACCCAGTACATTATCCCCGGAACATCTGGATCAACTAAAATCAATAGCACAACGCTCATCAGGCGATGGAAGCTACGAATTTATCTGTGAAAATTACGAGAAAACTTCGGAATCAGAAGAATTCACGTTAAGTAACAAATGGTGAGTGCAGGAAACTATTGACATTTTTTTGAGTTATTTTCAGGTATAAGTTGAATATTCTTGAGATATTTACTTAGCTTCCTACATAAATATCTTTTAACTTTCTCGTTTATGCAACGTCGTCCGTTCAATCGAACTTTTCCTTTGTGGAAGTTTTCGAAATTAATAATATTTGTACTTCCTACCCGTCTTATCCGACTTTAAGAAGGATTTTCTTTGTGACAGAATTATGGAATATTTATCTGCCTTGCTGAAATGGAAAAGAACGCTTTGATCGTTCCTACGATTTTTGTTGTTCTTCCTTGAGATATTTACTTAGCTTCCTACATAAATATCTTTTAACTTTCTCGTTTATGCAACGTCGTCCGTTCAATCGAACTTTTCCTTTGAGGAAGTTTTCGAAATTAATAATATTTGTACTTCATACCCGTCTTATCCGACTTTTAGAAGGATTTTCTTTGTGACAGAATTATGGAATATTTATCTGCCTCGCTGAAATGGAAAAGTACGCTTTGATCGTTCCTACGATTTTTGTTGTTCTTGCAAGTTTGAACTTTTTTGTCGGGTCAGAAACAGTGAAAACTTGTGAAAATGAGAGGTAGAAAAGTTTGGGGATTTTTCCGCTTCCTAAAGTCGTTTTTTTGTGATTGACAAAGCGTGAACTAACAAATTATTGAAATAGACCTTTCTCTGTAGAGATATACAAAAGATCTATTTCTCTATCTACAAAAGAATTCCAACATGAACTTCAGAGTTTCTGATCATTAATTCATTCAAGTTATGTTTTATAGATAGCTAAGATATTTACAAGATTACTTAGGTATTCGTATAATTTTTATAGTCTGTACTGTCTACCCTGCGGATATGAGAAATCCCATCATCAGACTTGACAGCTTGAACATGCTCATAGCAGATCATTATGAGAGTCTTCAAGGCTAACATCTTGTCATCTTTATACTTCGTCTAGTTTCGTTCTTAATTTCTTTGTCTATCTCTTGTTCTCCTGCTCCCCCTCCTACTATCCTATCATTTAATTGAATCTACAACTTTCTCTAGTGAAATCCCGAAACTTGCTGTTTCATTTGTTCAAATGATGTTTTGACAAGTGAATTGTACTGGGAGTTAACCCCATCTGTCTTGTCACTCATTAAAGCTTATTCTTGGATTAGAAAGGAAAAAAGTAAAGTAAGGCCTTTAACTTCGGGGTGAAAAGTTCAAACAGAGGACAGATGTAAAACAGACGTATAGGTACCTACTTTTAATTTTCGGTAAAAGTTTAAAGTTAGATGGAACGTGATGCGCTAAAAAATTACGTTAATGTTGAAAGTTTTGGGCCAACACCTCTGAAAAAGTTGACACCCTTAAGCTTATCCAGATTTCCAATTTAGACGGGTCCTAATTAGACAGGTGCGACTGTACTTTTAATGATTACCTGTGTAGCTATCTTTTTTCCGTTGGTGATTGTTTTCCTTTTAATTTGAAAGTCTAAAGAAGAGACTACACAGGTAATCATTAAAAGTACAGTCGCACCTGTCTAATTAGGACCCGTCTAAATTGGAAATCTGGATAAGCTGGAAAAAATTGCTATCTTTTTTCCGTTGTTGATTGTTTTCCTTTTAATTTGACAGTCTAAAGAAGAGAAAAAACACTCCAAATTCTAAGTTTCACCAGGTGTAACCCTGCTTTTTGTACCACCCTGGTTATATTTCTACAATATGGAAGACATTTCAATTTCATACATCTGTTACCTGGAGTTAACCCCATCTGTCTTGTCACTCATTAAAGCTTATTCTTGGATTAGAAAGGAAAAAAGTAAAGTAAGGCCTTTAACTTCGGGGCGAAAAGTTCAAACAGAGGACAGATGTAAAAGAGACGTAGGTACTTTTAATTTCGGTAAAAGTTTAAAGTTAGATGGAACGTGATGCGCTAAAAAATTACGTTAATGTTGAAAGTTTAGGGCCAACACCTCTGAAAAAAGTTGTATTGTAAAAGTTGACACCCTTAAAAGTTCTTTGTTAAGGTAAGATTTTCTTAGAAACTTATGGTAAAGGTGACTTTTATACATGTTCTCTTGATGTTTGTGCCACTTTCATCTATTTGTTCTCCAAAGTCAAAATATGGATATTAAAAGTTCTTTGTTAAGGTAAGATTTTCTTAGAAACTTATGGTAAAGGTGACTTTTATACATGTTCTCTTGATGTTTGTGCCACTTTTATCTATTTGTTCTCCAAAGTCAAAATGAATATGGATATTTAATACGCTCGGAGGTATTTCACTCGAAATCCTTCACTCCATCACGCAACCATTCAAACATTTTGCGAACTCCATTCCTGTTGATCTTTGTCACTTCTGACTAACGCTGATGCTCCCAGAAGCCACAATTAGTTCGATAAGTTCTGTCTGAAAACTTTGCACTCAAGTTTTCCGACTACTGAAACAAGTTCAAGGGGAAAATTTGAAATTGAAATGTTCTGACTTGACAAGAAGGAACGCATCTGTTACCCCAAAACACAAACGAGGTTTCTGCTGGATTCTCGGAGAGAAAAATTCTGCTCGCATGTGTTTTATCTAGTATGGAAAATTACATAAGCAATGCATGGGGAACATGATGTTAATTAAAATTAATTAAGAGAGATATTTCCAACGAGCGCCTCTTTATTCCAGTTGTGTCTTGTTGAAGATTTTTTTTCTAGAGTTTTTCAATTGAGTACCTTTAGTACTTTTGTTCGCGTCAAGTACTTGAAACTAGAAGAAAAGCCGAAGAAGAAAAAGGAGAAGAAGATGACGAAGTAGAAGATAAGTACAGAAAAAAGGAGAAGTTCTGTAGAAATGAAACGTTAAACGAGGATTGGAAAGATAACGAGATGATGGAAAGGGATATAATTACAGAGGAAATGAAGGGTAATAAAATAGAACAACATAAAGAGGAAGTACTATCGAAACATTTTGTTGAAATAATACACTTTTGTTGAAATAATACACTGTTGAAGATACTACCTGACTTGGAGAGAGAAAACTCAAACTGGTAAGTAGGAAAAATAGGAAACCCTACATTGAGGAAATCATAAACATGGAGTACCTGAAAACCCTTCAGAGTTTGGAGAAAAGAGAAGCTACACATCCGTGAGAAAACATCGTAACAACCTTATACGTTGCTAACTTTTTCAAAAATATCTAATTCAATATTATCATACAAATTTTACCTCTATAAGTCTATAAGAGCACCTTCAAGTTTTTTTTTTTTTTCTTCGTTCTTTTCACTTTTCACCTTTTTTCTTCATATATTCTTCTCTCTTCCCTTTTATAGAACTTTAGAAACAGATTTTGATTTACATATTACACCGCAAAAAAAATCTTTCAGAACTCTCAAAAAGTTGTGCATAAAATGTTAACAAATTAATTTCCAACTTCTACGAACAACTTTTATTCCAACTAATTTATACTTTCATCAAGGTAGGATAAAAAGCGGAAAATTAACCCAAATTTCTCGTTCTCTAGTCTTTTAATCTTGAATGCTTGAAAGAATTCTTTCTATTTCACCAAACTCTAATTCTAAGCATGGAGTGGTTGTGAGGCTTCGAACTTTGCGTTAACTTTTGCCCGCGATATTTCTCGTGTTAGCAAAGAAATAATATAAGGGCGTAAAGTTCGTTAAGTTCGGCAGAAATAAGAAGTTTTACATGAGACAAAACTTGAAATTAAAAAATACCTAGACTTCTGGAATTAACTCTGATTCTAAGCATGGAGTGGTTGTGAGGCTTCGAACTTTGCGTTAACTTTTGCCCGCGATATTTCTCGTGTTAGCAAAGAAATATAAGGGCGTAAAGTTTGGCAGAAATAAGAAGTTTTACATGAGACAAAACTTGAAATTAAAAAATACCTAGACTTCTGGAATTGGACAATTTGAATACTTTCGACCTACTTTGACAATTTGGAAATTTTTGTCCTCAGGACCACAGAAATAATTAAAATAATTTGGCAGATTATGCTTCTCTTAAAACTTGGTTTTTAACTAATCAAGTACAGGTTCTTCAGACCAACCTTGAAATAATGATTTAAGAATCTTAGTACCTACGAGTACAATGAAGTATTTCATATTTCATCACCTTTTTTAAAAAGTTTTCATAGGTAGGTATATACATACCTACCTACCTTATTCCATATTTTTAAACTAATGCAACTTTACAAAAGATTTGGAAATTTTTGTCCTCAGGACCACAGAAATAATTAAAATAATTTGGCAGATTATGCTTCTCTTAAAACTTGGTTTTTAACTAATCATCAGACTTCAGACCAACCTTGAAATAATGAATCTTAGTACTATTATTATTAATTAGATTCATATCAGACACCCAAATTAGATAATGGCTTACCTTATTTTCGAAATACAACTAAGAACCCTAGTTGAATCTTAGTACCTACGAGTACAATGAAGTATTTCATATTTCATCACCTTTTTTAAAAAGTTTTCATAGGTACATACCTACCTACCTTATTCCGTATTTTTAAACTAATGCAACTTTACAAAAGATAAAAAAAAACACCACCTCTCCTCTGTCATTTTCTTGCAGTGTTTTAGTCTAATGGCAATAATAATTTAAAATAACACTTTTTTTTTCAATAAAGTATTTCAACATTTCTACACAAAAAGCTTTTAAGGTTAATTTTATCAAAGGCAATAATAATTTAAAATAACACTTTTTTTTTCAATAAAGTATTTCAACATTTCTACACAAAAAGCTTTTAAGGTTAATTTTATCAAAGTTTAAAAACTACCTTTCAAGAGCGAATATCTTAAAATGTTTTCATTTGATTTTTTCCTGATTTCATTATTTTTAGTACGACATACCTAACAGATAGAGGAGAAGAAGAAGAAGAAGAAGAAGAAGAAGAAGAAGAAGAAGAAGAAGAAGAAGAAGAAGAAGAAGGAGAAAAAAAGGAGGCAGTTATAAAAGAGTTTCATAAAACTTCGGCATTCCGCACTGTGTCTCTGTTCTGACTTTACTTCCTACAAATGTAAATATCTTTGTAGAGAACATAATTCATAATTATTTCTCCCAACAGGAAACTTACAATGTTGGAAAACGGCGTATATTTTTTGTACCCTCGAAAATATATGTCAGGTATCCCAAATAAATTACGCCATAAAAAAAGGTGAAAGGAAAAGGGTGAGAATTCAACGCTTGTACTTGAGTCTATTTCAGTTTTACATACCCCGAGTAGTGACTTTGGTTGAGAACATTTTTGGTATTCTTCCCTATCACATATTTAAAGAACACGTACCCTAACAACAGTTTTCGTTGGGCTGGCCTTAGATACGATTGATCGTACGTTATCTATGTTATAAGTTATAAGATCAATTAAAATATTTGCACTTCAAAGATCATGGAGTTTCGGTAGTTTCGCCGTTTTGTGATGCAAAACTTTACCTGGCTTTTGCATGAAATGATCACGATATTACGTGTTGATCTCACATTTCTTGAGAACCGTGTTATTACAGCAAACATAAAAATTCTCTGTTTTCATGTGCTCCAAGTGCGTGTCCCACATTCAGTCCTAAGGTCCTATTTCAACTTGAAATATTCCTCAGTAGTGAGTTCTGTTTAGCACCCAGGGTATGAACAATATTCAATTATTATTATTACGTCACATATAACTTTTCCTTCCCTTTTGTTCTCTTTCTCAAAAATATGTATACCATCGAAATATTTTTCTACAAGGCCTTCTAGTAGCGAATATGGTTGATATCATTATTTTCTCATCAGATAGGAGGAATCATTCTTGATGGGGTCAAAAAATAAATTTAGGTAATCAAGAAAAAAAAGGCTTACAGTGAAGTTGATTCTTCAGTACAAAATTCTCGTATTACAAATTGTAATATTATTACAAATAGGGTGGCTCACAAATCGTAATAACCACGTTTTACATTTTTATATGCCTATAAAGTGGAGACACATAGTATGGTTGATATCATTATTTTCTCATCAGATAGGAGGAATCATTCTTGATGGGGTCAAAAAATAAATTTAGGTAATCAAGAAAAAAAAAGGCTCACACTGAAGTTGATTCTTCAGTACAAAATTCTCGTATTACAAATTGTAATATTATTACAAATAGGGTGGCTTACAAATCGTAATAACCACGTTTTACATTTTTATATGCCTATAAAGTGGAGACACATAGTACCTACCAGCAGACCCATTGTAAACTCATCAGTTAATTCAACAGTCTACGTTCCTATATAAAGAGTGCTTTTTCCATACTGATAAAACTTATAATACTGTGGCTGAAATTGTAAAACTTGTTCAAAAAGAAAAGGAAAAAAAAAAAAACACAACTTGCTAAAAGAAACTTCGACAAACTTTTCAGTTTCTTTATTAATTTGATTTTTCAACGTCTCGCGTTCTAGTAACGTCGAGAAAACTGTCCTGGTAAATTCTTTTACTGCTCATTTAAGACTAGATCTTTAATTGAATCTACAACTTTCTCTAGTGAAATCCCGAAACTTGCTGTTTCATTTGTTCAAATGATGTTTTGACAAGTGAATTGTACTTTATTGGAGAGTTGTATTGTAAATTGTGTAGAAGACAAGGGAATTGTACTTTATCAAAGGTTAAAAACTACCTTTCAAGAGCGAATATCTTAAAATGTTTTCATTTGATTTTTTCCTGATTTCATTATTTTTAGTACGAAATACCTAACAAATAGAGGAGAAGAAGAAGGAGAAAAAAAGGAGGCAGTTATAAAAGAGTTTCATAAAACTTCGGCATTCCGCACTGTGTCTCTGGTCTGACTTTACTTCCTACAAATGTAAATATCTTTGTAGAGAACATAATTCATAATTATTTCTCCCAACAGGAAAATTACAATGTTGGAAAACGGCGTATATTTTTTGTACCCTCGAAAATATATGTCAGGTATCCCAAATAAATTACGCCATAAAAAAGGTGAAAGGAAAAGGGTGAGAACGCTTGTACTTGTTTTACATACCCCGAGTAGTGACTTTGGTTGAGAACATTTTTGGTATTCTTCCCTATCACATATTTAAAGAACACGTACCCTAACAACAGTTTTCGTTGGGCTGGCCTTAGATACGATTGATCGTACGTTATCTATGTTATAAGTTATAAGATCAATTAAAATAAATTGTACTGTATTGGAGAGTTGTATTGTAAATTGTGTAGAAGACAAGGGAATTGTAAGTTGGGCTTGGATTGGGCTTAGGTCAAGTTAGGACTATGGGGTACTCATGGCCCTAACCTGAAGGCTAAAACAATTATCCGAGTAATAATAAAATTTCAGTTTAAAATTTACATCAACATACCTACTCGAAAAAGAACTGTAACACATTTTAATGTTTTGCCTACCATCATATACCTAGTTACCTACCCCGTAAAAATAATTACTTTTATCATGTTTAAAATCATATCATCAAATTGAATTTCTCATGCACAATTTCGTCACGACTGTCATGTTTATGGGGTACTCATGGCCCTAACCTGAAGGCTAAAACAATTATCCGAGTAATAATAAAATTTCAGTTTATAATTTACACCAACATACCTACTCGAAAAAGAACTGTAACACATTTTAATGTTTTGCCTACCATCATATACCTAGTCACCTACCCCGTAAAAATAATTACTTTTATCATGTTTGAAATCATATCATCAAATTGAATTTCTCATGCACAATTTCGTCACGACTGTCATGTTTCTCTCTTTGGTAGCAAAAGGGACTCAGCACCAATGTGCTACAATCTTTTGCATCTAATGTTAAAATGGAAACTTTCAACATGTTACGGATGTTCTGTACATTTTTCCTGTCATACATGTATGAAATTTTCTTGTTCTTTTCATATTTTTTAACATTTTTGCTTCAACAAAGGAAAATCTGAACATAAAAATAACATGTTACTCCTGCTCAGATACTTAAGATGATATCATACTCCTACATACCTACCTAACTTTCTTTTAGCTAAATTCCCTTTAGCTTTATTTTTTCCTTATTTTTATTTTTAAATAAGGTCATTTTTTCCAATTTTACAAGATCATGTAGGTCTCATTTTACTACACATTTGATCGCTACCTTTTCTCTAACTCCATCTTATAGGACATCATTTAAGAAGAATGAAATTCAACGCTTTGATTGTGATTCGAACCCGAGGCATCCCACTTACCAGGCAAACCAATTTGCTACCGGGACAGGTCGATGGAAGTTGCTGTTTCAATAAAGAACATAAAAATGCCAACAGACCTCAAACCCAAACTGTCAGAATCAGAACCTTTCACCTCTCGATAGGAAATTCGTATCTGAACGACGCGACGAGAAGAAGAAGAAGAAGAAGAAGAAGAAGAAGAAGAAGAAGAAAGTAGAGGTGGCGAAGGAAAAGATGAAGAAAGTAAAGAAGAACTCCCGCAATAATAACACCGAAATAGAAAAATGACGTCACATTGGGGAAAAATTGAAAAAAATAAAAATATGAAATGCAATCAAGTGTGAAAGATATTGAGAGGTGATAACGTATGAATGCGATAGGGGAAAGGTGGAAGTGAACGTGTTAATTTTGCACAATTGACTTCCCAAGTGCATTTAACACCGTTATGGAAGAGTGTCATGCAAGGAGATAGCTAGGGATCTTAAAGTACTTATGGAAAATAGAACATGGAAATACGTAATGGAAAATTAATGAATTTAATAAAAATAGTGCTCATTTATCGGTAGGTGAGAGGTGGAAGTGAACGTGTTAATTTTGCACAATTGACTTCCCAAGTGCATTTAACACCGTTATGGAAGAGTGTCATGCAAGGGGATAGCTAGGGATCTTAAAGTACTTATAGAAAATAGAACATGGAAATACGTAATGGAAAATGAATGAATATAATAATAATAGTGTTCGTTTATCGGCGAAGATGACGTATGGAAGATAATAGATTATTGAATTATGAACCCTGTATTTACTATTACTCATACAGGGTCAATATGGAAGACATTTCAATTTCATACATCTGTTACCTTTATCTTGATAAAACATGTGAGCTGTATCTTTAACATTGTCTGGCGCTTTTCCGTCCCTTGGTGTCATTGAATAGAATGTCTATCCATGTTCATTTATTATAAGTACCTGTTAGTAAAAAAAAAACTTAGGTAATCAGAAGAAGAAGAAGAGGGAGAAGACAAGGGCTTTTGGTCATTGCAATCAATGAAATGAGAATCATTTAATTTCTTGAGAATTTTTTTTCCTTTCGTTGTCACAGCCTCTTACGCGAAAGGTCCATCTTACCAAACAGGTACCTTGAGATCACCATGTTGTGGTTGTGAAGAAGACACAGGAAGACAACAATATTTATTCCGAATTCAAATTTGGGGAAAGAAATTCAAATTTTTGTATCCATGTTTAAAAAATGTCGAATGACTGGAATGATAAAAATAGCGAGTTTGAGTATATTGATGTAATTCCAGTACAATGAGAAACGTACATGATATATTACAATACATACATAATTATTATGTTTAATACCGAGCTCGGGAATAAAGTATTCATGCTCTACACTCTACAGGGTGTCGAACCTTGTTAGGCTCGCTCAATAAACAAAATAAATACCTAATTAATTAGTAGATAAATTAAAACTTATTGAAAGGTTTAATAGCTGATGAAAACCATAGGGCAGAAAATACACAATAATTCCTGATTAGGTTCTGGATTTCTGGAATAACACTAGAACATCATAATATCAGAAAGTAACCCGTTGAAAGTATGTAGTACGTACCTAGTGGCAATCTATTTCTTCTTCTTCTTCTTTTTCTTCTTCTTCTTCTTCTTCTTCTTCTTCTTCTTTTTATATGATACCTATGATATTTATTATTTTTGCATGATAAGCGCCCGTTCACCACTGTGTCCCTAAATAACCATTTTGCGTTTTATTAAAGTTGGTTACAAAATATACAAAAACATACCTACCACAAATTTCATCAATAAAATATGCTGTTGATATTTCAGATATTGATCCAGACCACATGCTAGTATATTCCAGAGAATTCACAGGTCCCGATCCCAAATCCCCGCCAAACTCATCAGAATGTGCCAAGTCTGCATGGATGAAAATGTCAGCCAAGTCCTTATAAACAACCAGTATTCGGACCCCTTCAGCAACCGTACGGGACTGAGACAAGGAGACGGGTTGTCCCCTCTGCTATTCAACCTAGCACTGGAAATGGTGGCGAGAAAAATGAGAATGGCCCCAGCAGGCATACACCTAGGAGACAGGCATAAGATCTTCGCCTACGCTGATGACATCGTGCTCGCTGGTGAAAACGAACTAGAATTAAGGAGACTACTGGTAGAACTAGTTGAAGCAGCGGCCCATCTGTTACCTTTATCTTGATAAAACATGTGAGCTGTATCTTTAACATTGTCTGGCGCTTTTCCGTCCCTTGGTGTCATTGAATAGAATCTCTATCAATGTTCATTTATTAAGTACCTGTTAGTAAAAAAAAAAAAACTTAGGTAATCAGAAGAAGAAGAAGAAGAAGAGGAAGAAGACAAGGGCTTTTGGTCATTGCAATCAATGAAATGAGAATCATTTAATTTCTTGAGAATCATTCAATAGAAAGCGTACCAGCGTCTTCTTCGCCTTTTCCCATGTTCAGATCGGGTCGGCGTTTGTCGTCGGCCTCTCAATCAGCTTTAGAGTGATCGCTTTGAGACCAACTGATTTTGGCTAAACTCTGTTACCTTTATCTTGATAAAACATGTGAGCTGTATCTTTAACATTGTCTGGCGCTTTTCCGTCCCTTGGTGTCATTGAATAGAATGTCTATCCATGTTCATTTATTATAAGTACCTGTTAGTAAAAAAAAAACTTAGGTAATCAGAAGAAGAAGAAGAGGGAGAAGACAAGGGCTTTTGGTCATTGCAATCAATGAAATGAGAATCATTTAATTTCTTGAGAATTTTTTTTCCTTTCGTTGTCACAGCCTCTTAAGGAAATTTGGACTAGTCTACTCCCTGTTTATAGTCCCCTAGCTAGACGCTGATCTACTCTCTGTTTATAGTCCCTCAGCCAGACTTAGTCCCTCAGCCAGTAAGAGTACTTACTAAGGAAATATCTATTTTTTTTCCTTTCGTTGTCACAGCCTCTTAATCGCGAAAGGTCCATCTTACCAAACAGGTACCTTGAGATCACCATGTTGTGGTTGTGAAGAAGACACAGGAAGACAACAATATTTATTCCGAATTCAAATTTGGGGAAAGAAATTCAAATTTTTGTATCCATGTTTAAAAAATGTCGAATGACTGGAATGATAAAATAGCGAGTTTGAGTATTGATGTAATTCCAGTACAATGAGAAACGTACATGATATATTACAATACATACATACCTATTATATTTAATACCGAGCTCGGGAATAAAATATTCATGCTCTACAGCTACAGGGTGTCGAACCTTATTAGGCTCGCTCAATAAACAAAATAAATACCTAATTAATTAGTAGATAAATTAAAACTTATTGAAAGGTTTAATAGCTGATGAAAACCTAATAGATCATCACATAGAGAAGATGATACACAATAATTCCTGATTAGGTTCTGGGATAACACTAGAACATCATAAGATTAGAAAGTAACCCGTTGAAAGTATGTAGTACGTACCTAGTGGCAATCTATTTCTTCTTCTTCTTCTTCTTCTTCTTCTTCTTCTTCTTCTTCTTCTTCTTCTTCTTCTTCTTCTTCTTCTTCTCCTTCTTTTTATATGATACCTATGATAGGTATTTATTATTTTTGCATGATAAGCGCCCGTTTACCACTTTGTCCCTAAATAACCATTTTGCGTTTTATTAAAGTTGGTTACAAAATATACAAAAACATACCTACCACAAATTTCATCAATAAAATATGCTGATATTTCAGATATTGATCCAGACCACATGCTAGTATATTCCAGAGAATTCACAGGTCCCGATCCACCTCCTATGAACGAAAAGCTTGAAAAATTCAAATCCAGCCTTCCCAATGTAATACCTGCTCAACACTATGTTCAACTAAGGTAAATATTTAATGTTCATTCCATCGAAAATATTTCCCATAGTTTTAAAATTTGACCGAAATTACATTTAGCTTTTATCTCTTTGAAGCGAACATTTTAGAATTTTAGATAATGGAAATCTACAGCGTTATTGTGCTGCTTTTCAAAAAAGATTTAAATTTTTAAATACTAATATGCATAGATTTCTACGTTCTTCTTCTTCTTCTTCTTCTTCTTCTTCTTCTTCTTCTTCTTCTTCTTCTTCAGTCTAGTCCTCCTCTTCTACAGATTCCTATATCAAACCTCATCTCTGTTGTCACAGATTCCTATATCAAACCTCATCTCTGTTGTCACAGATTCCTATATCAAACCTCATCTCTGTTGTCACAGATTCCTATATCAAACCTCATCTCTGTTGTCACAGATTCCTATATCAAACCTCATCTCTGTTGTCACAGATTCCTATATCAAACCTCATCTCTGTTGTCACAGATTCCTATATCAAACCTCATCTCTGTTGTCACAGATTCCTATATCAAACCTCATCTCTGTTGTCACAGATTCCTATATCAAACCTCATCTCTGTTGTCACAGATTCCTATATCAAACCTCATCTCTGTTGTCACAGATTCCTATATCAAACCTCATCTCTGTTGTCACAGATTCCTATATCAAACCTCATCTCTGTTGTCACAGATTCCTATATCAAACCTCATCTCTGTTGTCACAGATTCCTATATCAAACCTCATCTCTGTTGTCACAGATTCCTATATCAAACCTCATCTCTGTTGTCACAGATTCCTATATCAAACCTCATCTCTGTTGTCACAGATTCCTATATCAAACCTCATCTCTGTTGTCACAGATTCCTATATCAAACCTCATCTCTGTTGTCACAGATTCCTATATCAAACCTCATCTCTGTTGTCACAGATTCCTATATCAAACCTCATCTCTGTTGTCACAGATTCCTATATCAAACCTCATCTCTGTTGTCACAGATTCCTATATCAAACCTCATCTCTGTTGTCACAGATTCCTATATCAAACCTCATCTCTGTTGTCACAGATTCCTATATCAAACCTCATCTCTGTTGTCACAGATTCCTATATCAAACCTCATCTCTGTTGTCACAGATTCCTATATCAAACCTCATCTCTGTTGTCACAGATTCCTATATCAAACCTCATGTCTGTTGTCACAGATTCCTATATCAAACCTCATGTCTGTTGTCACAGATTCCTATATCAAACCTCATGTCTGTTGTCACAGATTCCTATATCAAACCTCATGTCTGTTGTCACAGATTCCTATATCAAACCTCATGTCTGTTGTCACAGATTCCTATATCAAACCTCATGTCTGTTGTCACAGATTCCTATATCAAACCTCATGTCTGTTGTCACAGATTCCTATATCAAACCTCATGTCTGTTGTCACAGATTCCTATATCAAACCTCATGTCTGTTGTCACAGATTCCTATATCAAACCTCATGTCTGTTGTCACAGATTCCTATATCAAACCTCATCTCTGTTGTCACAGATTCCTATGTATCTAAACTTACCTGTTGATCCCATCTTGTCTCGTCTCGGTTACTATATTTGCAGGAGCGTGCTCGTGCGGCTGCCCTAGGCTATCCTGATCCGGTTAATCCAAACTATGAAGCCACATCAGAAATGTACCACAATACACTTACCGAGTGTTTACGCCGCATTAAGGATCTCAAGGATCAGGGACAACCGGCCAATAAGATTGGAATCATGGTAGCCAGCCATAACGAGGATACCGTACGGTTTGCTATTCAGAAGTAAGTTGATAAGTGGTAAGGTGCTTGTTTGTCATGCAGAAGGTCCTGGGGCCAATTCCCAGAAGAAAAAATACAATCGTATAGAAAAAATACAATCGTATTTCGATTGCAAATTTTCCAAAATGGTTAGGGTAAAACCCCCAATGGCCGACACCCTTAAGGAACTTTTTCCATAAAAACAGCATTATGAACTTGATACCACCTCTAATCTGAAGATTTTTTTGTGGAAATAAATAAAACATATTGTATTTTAGTAAGAGACATAATTTTTTTATTGAAATGTTGCTCAAAAAAAATTAAAAAAATACTTTTATGGAAAAAGTCAAAAAAGAGAAATGTTGAAGTCGCCGACACCCATTTTTTCAGTGTCCGACACACCATTTGCAGGAGTGGTTGACACCATTGTTGACACTGTGTGATTCGTTGACACCCTTCACTTATGATCACCTAAAAGGTAAAGACCTCGTGCAAATGGTGACCTTTTAGGTGGGTATTTGCAAATATTAGACAAACCCTAACCCCATCTGAACATGAGAGGAGAAGAAGAAGAAGGAGAAACAACAACAGTGGGTAAATTTATTGTAAAAAAAGCTCTTTAGCTCCTTTTTCTTCGTTCCTGACTTGGACTTATCATAGTTTGTTGTTACTTTCCCCATTTTGCTGAAACAAAATAATAGTAAAAAAAAAAAAAAAATACCTACCGAAGTAGATATGACTGTCAATACCGCCTGGTTTCCACGGCACACTGGATGGAACAAGAGAAGAACAAGATAAATAGTAGAAATGAGAAGAAGAAGGAAGAGGAGGAGGAGGAGAACAAGAAGAAGAAGAAGAAGAAGAAGAAAGAGGAGGAGGAGAAGAAGAAGAAGAAGAACGTAATTTACGGGAATAGACCTACGTATATCTTGAACAATAGAAATTTTTATTGTGTTAAGCATGAAATCGTTTAACAAGTGTCATTCCTCGAATAATGTACCTAAACTGCACTAAATTTTATAACTTGACTTTGATTCGAACCAACAACTTCCAGATCTGACTTCCATGCTAACCAATTACTACACCACTGGTCTCCCAATGTACGAGTATCTAGTTACGATACCAGGTTCAGAGATACCTAACATAAGAAGAAGAAGAAGAAGAAGAAGAAGAAGAAGAAGAAGAAGAAGAAGAACGTAATTTACGGGAATAGAACTACGTATATCTTGAACAATAGAAATTTTTATTGTGTTAAGCATGAAATCGTTTAACAAGTGTCATTCCTCGTATAATGTACCTAAACTGCACTAAATTTTATAACTTGACTTTGATTCGAACCAACAACTTCCAGATCTGACGTCCATGCTAACCAATTACTACACCACTGGTCTCCCAATGTACGAGTATCTAGTTACGATACCAGGTTCGGAGATCGAACGAAAAGCTTGAAAAATTCAAATCCAGCCTTCCCAATGTAATACCTGCTCAACACTATGTTCAACTAAGGTAAATATTTAATGTTGATTCCATCAAAAGTATTTCCCATAGTTTTAAAATTTGACTGAAATTACATTTAGCTTTTATCTCTTTGAATCGACCATTTTAGAATTTTAGATAATGGAAATCTACAGCGTTATTGTGCTGCTTTTCAAAAAAGATTTAAATTTTTAAATATTAATATGCATGGATTCATGGTATGTTAAAAAATAAAAAATAACCACCCGATGAAAACAAAAAAAAAACGGTTGTATCCAACTATCCAGCAGTATCCACCCTTTCATTTTAACGTCATCTTTTGGGTACTCGCAGTATACTGATTAAATTTCAAGCGCTCAAAAGTAGTTTAAAGTGCTCTCTGGGGTAAAATGGAAAATTTATTCGCAGTGTCTGATGAAACTTATCAAAACAAAAAAAATTGGTTGTATCCAACTATCCAGCAGTATCCACCCTTTCATTTTAACATCATCTTTTGGGTACTCGCAGTATACTGATTAAATTTCAAGTTCTCAAAAGTAGTTTAAAGTGCTCTCTGGGGTAAAATGGAAAATTTATTCCCAGTGTCTGATAGAGATTTAAACGCTTCCTCTTTACATACAGAAACATCAGAAACCATAAATCAAGAGAAAATAAATTATTAAATGTATCCTTCAGCTCTTGCTAAACAAAAAGCTTGGTGATTACCTCCATTGAATTTTAAACAAGGAAAAAAATGTAACTGCCCAAAAATGTCCAAAAATATGAATGTCAAAATTATGTAAAAGTAAAATTAGGATAAACAAAGTTCCAAAAAGAATTTATGCCCGGGACCACAGTTTCATGTTTAATTTTAGTTAACTGATCATGCTGGGAAACAATACGGTACAGTCTCCGGGCGTTCTCAATAATTTCAACATGAACCTGTGGACCTGGGCCTTAGTAGTTTCTGATACGATCATACCATACCCTATGCAAATAAACCAGGGGTATGAAATAACATTTAATGCTTAGTTTCAAATTCCAAATGAAATTTTTCTTTTAACTATCAATAATACACGGGGTCACAGAGGTAAAACATTACCTAATGGAAAAGCTAAGCTGCGTGATTCATTATTGAACGAAAGGGAAATACTATAAATTTATTAGATTCCAGTGATGGCTCTCTGATTTTTACTGACGTTCTCCGTTTTATAATGGAACTATAAAAAAAAAATCCTTCCGACTTTGCTTCCATCAAGAAAACAATTAATTATGAAACATTTTTACTGTCACAGTCTTTGTAAATGAAGGCGTGGGCCTTTGTATTTCTAGAAACAAAGGAAATGCTATTATCTGAGCTGGAGAAAATCACAGTGCTATCCCTGGAAATCTTCTGTGATAAATGGAAAGCCTTTTAGAGGGAACTTTTTCTATCACCAATTGTAACACATTTGAAAACGTCTTTGGAAATCTTCTGTGATAAATGGAAAGCCTTTTAGAGGGAACTTTTTCTATCACCAATTGTAACACATTTGAAAACGTCTTTTTTTTTCGTCATCAAAGTGAATCATTAATTTATCTGACACCGATAGCTATGTCCTTTTGTGCAATACGATATCTCGAAACAAAGTCAGTTTGTATGGAAAATTACATAAGCAATGCATGGGGAACATGATGTTAATTAAAATTAATTAAGAGAGATATTTCCAACGAGCGCCTCTTTATACCAGTTGTGTCTTGTTGAAGATTTTTTTTTTTCTAGAGTTTTTCAATTGAGTACCTTTAGTACTTTTGTTCGCGTCAAGTACTTGAAACTAGAAGAAAAGCCGATGAAGAAAAAGGAGAAGAAGATGACGAAGTAGAAGATAAGTACAGAAAAAAGGAGAAGTTCTGTAGAAATGAAACGTTAAACGAGGATTGGAAAGATAACGAGATGATGGAAAGGGATATAATTACAGAGGAAATGAAGGGTAATAAAATAGAACAACATAAAGAGGAAGTACTATCGAAACATTTTGTTGAAATAATACACTTTTGTTGAAATAATACACTGTTGAAGATACTACCTGACTTGGAGAGAGAAAACTCAAACTGGTAAGTAGGAAAAATAGGAAACCCTACATTGAGGAAATCATAAACATGGAGTACCTGAAAACCCTTCAGAGTTTGGAGAAAAGAGAAGCTACACATCCGTGAGAAAACATCGTAACAACCTTATACGTTGCTAACTTTTTCAAAAATATCTAATTCAATATTATCATACAAATTTTACCTCTATAAGTCTATAAGAGCACCTTCAAGTTTTAATCATAAACATGGAGTACCTGAAAACCCTTCAGAGTTTGGAGAAAAGAGAAGCTACACATCCGTGAGAAAACATCGTAACAACCTTACGTTGCTAACTTTTTCAAAAATATCTAATTCAATATTATCATACAAATTTTACCTCTATAAGTCTATAAGAGCTCCTCCAAGTTTTTTTTTTCTTCGTTCTTTTCACTTTTCACCTTTTTTCTTCATATATTCTTCTCTCTTCCCTTTTATAGAACTTTAGAAACAGATTTTGATTTACATATTACACCGCATAACAAAAGAAAAATATTCTGTACTTGAAAATGTGGGACAAGACTTACTGTCTGCAGTGGAAGTATTGGTATAAACCGCACCTTCCTAGCTCATCTAGAAGTGGGTTAGAATTTGTATACGTGAGTCAGTCAGTCAGTCAGTTACACAAGGGGCTGTATATGTTTTAGATTAAACTGAGGTTTGTGCCGACTTGGAAAAGTTTGCCTGTGTGCAGATCTCTATCTAACTGCTTGTCTTCGTGTTCCTTGCCAACCTGGGAATCTTCTAACAGGTTCTTATAGAAGGTACAGACTACAGTACGTAGAGCACCCAGGGTATGAACAATATTCAATTATTATTATTACGTCACATATAACTTTTCCTTCCCTTTTGTTCTCTTTCTCAAAAATATGAATACCATCGAAATATTTTTCTACAAGGCCTAATAGTCTTCTACTAGCGAAGATGGTTTCTCCTCCTCCTCTTCCTTCTTCTTCTCATTTCTACTATTTATCTTGTTCTTCTCTTGTTCCATCCAGTGTGCCGTGGAAACCAGGCGGTATCGACAGTAATGATGATGATCATGACTCTTATCTGTCCGAGTTTCAAGATGCAATGATGGCCAAAATCAAACAGATGATTAACCTTAGCATTGAAAATAAACCTGAACTCAACGCCCGGAATAAAACCATTCAGGTATGAGACACCAAGTTATTGTTTAACTGTTTGTTGATTCAGTTTGTTCTTCTTTTGTTCTTGCTAACTCCTAAAGCCTTCTCTGCATTACCTATTTTTTTATTTAATTGTTTATTTGTTTTTTCTTTTTTAATAATGCCTTTAAAACTTCTAAAATAAAGTACCTACGTCAATAATGCAATGTGTCCATTCTCTCATGGGCCAAATGACAAAGAAGTCTCCTACAGATGATTAACCTTAGCATTGAAAATAAACCTGAACTCAACGCCCGGAATAAAACCATTCAGGTATGAGACACCAAGTTATTGTTTGACTGTTTGCTGATTCAGTTTGTTCTTCTTTTGTTCTTGCTAACCCTTAAAGCCTTCTCTGCATTACCTATTTTTTTATTTATTTGTTTATTTGTTTTTTTCTTTTTTAATAATGCCTTTAAAACTTCTAAAATACAGTACCTACGTCAATAATGCAATGTGTCCATTCTCTCATGGGCCAAATGACAAAGAAGTCTCCCTATTCTGAAATATGTACACAAAATTATTTTCGCAAAATTTATTAATTTTCGGTCTAAAATCAACTCCAAAATGAAATAGGAAAAGAGTAGGTAACCTATTATAGAAATGAACTTTGGATGTAAGTTTTCTCCGGAAAACAATAAGACACCCATTTATACGTTTACCTCAGCAAAACTTGATGTTAGAAAGTAATTAGACAGACAAAAGAGAAAAGCTTAATTAGATTTTCTTTGTCTAAAACTTACAGACAAGTTTGCCATGAAGTTAGCACGGTACAAGTGAAACCTATGTTACCCATAGTCATACAACTTTTATGTCAGTTTATTTTATGTTTGTGGAGTTTGGGAGCTGATTTATGTTGCCTCCTTTTTTTATTGTCTCCTTTGGCGTTTTTTAGTTTCTATTTTTACCTGCCTCGGTAGCGTAGTGGTCAAGACGCTCGCCTGGTAAACAGGAGGGCGTGCAGGGTTCGATCTACAGGTAATCATTAAAAGTACAGTCGCACCTGTCTAATTAGGACCCGTCTAAATTGGAAATTTGGATAAGCTGGAAAAAATTGGCGGTCCTTTTATTCCCAATTAGACAGGTTTGACTGTATAGTTACCAGCTTATACTATAGGTAATTATACAGTCGAACCTGTCTACTTGGGAATAAAAGGAGCGTAAGGGTTAGGTGGTAGAAAACGCCTCCGGCGTTAACCTCGCCTAGTGGTTACCTTCCACTCAAGAGTCTATTATTATTATTATTACTTTTTCTCCCTCAGCACAGGCACTGGGTACTAATTTGTGAAAGTGGTCGGTCTCTCTTTTAACTACTTTTGTTTACTCTCGTAATTCTTTTTATGTACGTGACTGGTGAGAGAGAGAGAGAGAAAGAGAGAGGGAGAGAGAGAGAGAGAGAGGGAGAGAGAGAGATGGGTTGGTATAGGCAGGGGTGAAGTGAAGAAGAGAAATGAGGTTGTGAAAGAATTGAACTTTGAAGTATCTGAACAAAAAAGGTGGTCTTTATTCTTTTAAGAAAGACATAGCACTTAGCAATGACCACTTTATGAATGAGGAGAGAAAAGTGTTGGAAGAAGAAGAAGAAGAAGAAGAAGAAGAAGAAGAAGAAAGAAGGAGAAATAAAGAGGTAGAGAAAGGGAAGGAGAGAAAGAGAGAATTGAACTTTGAAGTATCTGAACAAAAAAGGTGGTCTTTATTCTTTTAAGAAAGACATAGCACTTAGCAATGACCACTTTATGAATGAGAAGAGAAAAGTGTTGGAAGAAGAAGAAGAAGAAGAATGAAGGAGAAATAAAGAGGTGGAGAAAGGGAAGGAGAGAAAGAGAGAGGGCGGAAAAGAAAGAGAGGGAGACTATTGTGCTTACGCCTCAGTTGCTTTCTTATTTCCAAGGAAAATATTTGAGTTGAGGAAATTGACTGTGTTAAAATGGCTTACGGTTTCATCAAATATGTATTGACCAATTTCATTTTTGACCATCTTTAAATGGAAAAGATAGGGATCGTCGAAAGCAGGCTGCTTTGGTTCTTTAATAGAAAAATAAGCAATTTCTTTTCTTTTTCAATAGATATTTATTTCCTGTGTTAGTTTGTTTTGATTTCTGTTACCACTAGGTTTTAAGAACAATATTATTCACAGCCTTTATTTATGTTTTTTTTTTTTTTTTTTACATTTCAAAAACAGAGGCTACTACTAAATAAACAAATAAAATAACCCTCGTAGGGCTACTACAACGAGGGGGAACAGATTGGGTATTAAACACTATTCCAAAATATCTCTACTTATGTTACCTTTCAAATAAAATAAAGGTTCTGGTCTCAAAACCCTATTTATCCATAAGAATAGGTAAAACGTAAAACTTGTGATGAGAAAAACTGAAAAGATCAACGGTCTTTACACTTGAAAACTTTCAAGCTCAGAGAAAACAAGCTCGTAAACAATATGAGAAAACTTTCGGTAATACTAGATCTTTCCATGTGAACTTTAAACTATCAGATAGAAAAACTTTGCGAAGAAAATTGCTTGACATGTTCTTTACTACGAGGTAAAAATCTTTTTTTCTTTCCTCACAACTCACAACTCAGATTCTATCGTTAGGTAACAATTTAATTTTTAAATTGCTCAGGAAATGGCATTTTAACTCTCATGTCAACTTCAACTTGATTATCCTCTCCTCCAAGTTTGTATAGCGTAATGCTTAATTCTTCACTCAGAATGCCTCGTGGCAGGTTTCTCAAGCATGTAACTAGAATTTATAAACCTTTTCTCTTCTATCTGCGCAATTGAGTTTTCTGTACTTTTTTTTTTTTTAATTTTAAATATTTTATTTTTCAGGAAATCGTAAAAGAGACTCTAATTCTATCAGATAGAAAAACTTTGCGAAGAAAATTGCTTGACATGTTCTTTACTACGAGGTAAAAATCTTTTTTTCTTTCCTCACAACTCAGAACTCAGATTCTATCGTTAGGTAACAATTTAATTTTTAAATTGCTCAGGAAATGGCATTTTAACTCTCATGTCAACTTCAACTTGATTATCCTCTTCTCCAAGTTTGTATAGCGTAATGCTTAATTCTTCACTCAGAATGCCTCGTGGCAAGTTTCTCAAGCATGTAACTAGAATTTATAAACTTTTTCTCTTCTATCTGCGCAATTGAGTTTTCTGTACTTTTTTTTTAATTTTAAATATTTTATTTTTCAGGAAATCGTAAAAGAGACTCTAATCCACCTTGCTTATTGCAATAAAATCGTCAACGATTCCACCTACAAACTCCAAAGTGAATGTGAGCAAATCTTAGAGAACGTCAAGAATCTCATGATCAACTGTCCTCCACGGCATGGTCCTATATTAATACAGGGTGGCCATGGCTCAGGCAAAACCACTATCCTAACCTCTGTGTATCAAAACTGTGAGAAATGGTTAAACCAAGAGGGAATCAAGATCTTGAGGTTTTCCGGAACTACACCCCGATCCTCGTACAATCTAGAACTATTACGAATTATTTGTGAACAACTTAACTGTCTCCTATCACCTAATAATATATGTATACCTGTTGATGCTTCCTTTGATCCTCTCTACGTGAATAATTGGTTTCAAACTCTCATCAAGAGATTTGAATCCGAGGATGATCCTGCTAAAGATAACTTACTTGTGATTCTCATTGATGATCTACATAGACTGAACCCATTGGATTCCGATATTGTCGCTGCTCTGTCCTGGTTACCGATTAATTTACCTAAGAATGTTCACTTTGTAGCGACCACCCTGTATTCACCTGATATTCTCAAGATAACACCTGTTCAGAGAGAGAGGTTCAAAAGTCCGCAGTGTTATATTGAACTACCCCCAGTATCAGGTATGAGAATCAATCTTAATATTTTCTCCATGAAACTTATCAATCCCTGATTTATTACATACTCGTAATAGTCGCCGACCTTCCATTACTGTGCTATATGTACATAATAATCAATCTTAATATTTTCTCCATGAAACTTATCAATCCCTGATTTATTACATACTCGTAATAGTCGCCGACCTTCCATTACTGTGCTATGTACATAATTATTATTACAAAAGTTACAGCAGATTTCACTTTCAAGCTTGAACCTAGTGCATAATATTCATCCCTCTGCATTATTTCACTTCCATTACTGTGCTATGTACATAATTATTATTACAAAAGTTACAGCAGATTTCACTTTCAAGCTTGAGCCTAGTGCATAATATTCATCCCTCTGCATTATTTCACTTCCATTACTGTGCTACATATGTACATAATGCACTCAGATTCACAAAAAAAGTAATGGAATTCAAATGCATGAAAACTCTTGGAAAATTGAGAGTAAGTGCTTGGATTTTTTTCCGTTTCATTAAATTTTTATGTGAAAAAACTCTGGCTACCTAGTATCATATTCTTCTAGTGAAGAAAAAAAGAAACTAACACATTTTATCTCTATTGTTTTTGAAATAAGAAAGAAAATAAAAACAGTTTCTCCAAACACCTTTCAAAAACGATTAATAAATTTTTATAGGAAAACAACTTTTTTGGCTTAGTTTCCTTTTTCCTTCATATTATTACAAAAGTTACAGCAGATTTCACTTTCAAGCTTGAACCTAGTGCATAATATTCATCCCTCTGCATTATTTCACTTCCATTACATTGTCTATATTATTTTTTCGACAGCGGAAAAAAATTGCGGTGCGTGAGCGAATCTCAAACTTCTCCTCTCCCAACTTCCTGTTTCTCCCTCCACCTTCCTCCTCCTCCTCTTCCTTTTCCTCCTCCTCCAAACTCATTTCCAAACCTGGAACAAAAACTTTTCCACGTCTAATGCCCTTCAATTTTTTTCCCTCGCTCGCGTTTTGAAAAATTCACAGAAATTTGTGGAAAAGTTGAAGAAGATTTATTACTTGCTCTGTAATTGGGGCAAGTTCAGATGAGGTGAACGCAGATTTTTTTTTTTTTACTTTCTATTACCAATATAAAACATCTCGAGAACGATTTGTCGTAGAGTGATGAAATTTGTATAAATCGGGCAGTCACTCGTCAGATACTAACCAAAGACAACGTTGCTTAACCCTTATTTGGTAATGATAAGAGATATCGAAAACATTCGGGTGTGAATATTTTAATATTTATGTGACTTTTTTTCGCGGCGAATTGAAATTGAAGGGTGCAAATTTTATCACTATCCGACTTACAGTTGAAAATTAACGGGTTCGATACTCTCGTGTCGAAAAAATAAAAATATAGGTAAATAGAAAGTGGCGTGATGTTCACACCAGATTCTTTTTTGGGGGGGGGGGGGTCTGAGGATAATGAAGGTAGAAGAGGGAAGTGATCGGAAAAGGATAAAAAACATTTCCATAGGTACGAAGTAAGATATCCACTTATAAAGATAAGGATAAAGATTTATTTGAGAATTTCTCATCTTGAGCAGTGTAGCTTTCTTATCGGGAAGTGAAAAATCTAGGTCATTTATCTGGAAAGTTTAAATCTTCAGATTCTCGTAGGAACGGGAAATCACGATGGGATCTCGAAAATTCATGGATGTTAAGATTAGAAATCGTAGCATAGAATAATTGGTAGGAGATGAGAGCTTTATTTATTTCATATTTGCTTTTTAGAATTTTACCTACCTACTCGTACATGCCTACTTGAAAAATACGTAAAAAGTTTAGGTAAAATACTTACCTATCTTGTTGTATTTATTTTATATTTTTCAAATCTCAGAAACAACTTGATAAAAATAAAAACTTTTTTTATGGCCCCTATGAAATTCACCTTATTTTCTTCCAGAATCGTTCGAATTTTACATTGAAGATAGCCTGCAGGAGTTGGAACAAAAGTTCGGGAAGTTAGCCATGACAAGACTTATCTCATTCATTACTATTGCTGAGTTTGGCCTTTCCGAAACAGAACTTCTGGAGTTACTGATGCCCACTACAAATACTGACAGTCGGGAACCACTACATTTAGAAGAGGGGAATTTCAACTTCCAGACGTTTTATACTGTGCGTCGAGCTATGAGTAAGTATGCTTCGGATTACCTAAGCTTCTAAGTTAGTACAAGTGCTTTCTATTAATTTTCGTAGAGTATCTATACACTGAGCACTTTATGCCGTTTTTGCCTCTTGGGTGCTAGCTTCTCTATTTCTTGTTTGTGTTTTGAGCTGTAATTTCGTACTAGGTATGTGGTAATATGGTTTTCTATAGAAAAGTTAGAAGAACTAAATAAATAGAATAGCAAAGAGATTCGCAGCGAAATAAAACCAAGATGCGAACTCTTAAGTCCTGTTAATATTACATTTCTTCGCTTAATTTTCCAAGGATTATGCTGGTAGTTACAATACGATATTTCTTATGCGGTAGATCTCGAGAGACACAGTTTCTTGGTACAATTTTGTTCTTAGGGTTGGCAAGAGGTTATTTCTTAATTACAATTTGTAATACACACTCGTATTCATGCTATTTGCTTATTACATTTCAAATGTTCTCTTCTGCCATTATTGTTTCAAATTTTGTGCCAACGAGAAAACTTTCATTCTTAATTACTTTAAAACAATCCTTGGGAAATGTATGGAAACATATTTCTTGCTGTGTTGAGGCTTGAGGAGCCTAATTTGAGAGCAGTGTCGATGCGACCGACGTTATGTAGAATTCAAAACTGAAATGGTTGTATTTAAGAGGTTGTCCATCCCGTCGAAAATGGACTTTTCTGGCCAAAGTTCACGGAATTGAATTATTCGCATACGTGTAAAGCTTAAAGCCTGAAATAAAAGACAGGTGGGTTTTACTATGGGCAGAGAGAGAGACGAGTTCCTCGATTGACTGTGGACTTCCCTGTTAGAAAATCACTCTAGTTTTGGAAGTTGGAAGTTACCAACAATAGATATCAAGAAAAACACTTTGTAAAATGCACTCAGATTCACAAAAAAAAAGTAATGGAATTCAAATGTATGAAAACTCTTGGAAAATTGAGAGTGTTGAATTATTCGCATACGTGTAAAGCTTAAAGCCTGAAATAAAAGACAGGTGGGTTTTACTATGGGCAGAGAGAGAGACGAGTTCCTCAATTGACTGGACTTCCCTATTACAAAATCACTCTAGTTTTGGAAATTGGAAGTTACCAACAATAGATATAAAGAAAAACACTTTGTAAAATGCACTCAGATTCACAAAAAAAGTAATGGAATTCAAATGCATGAAAACTCTTGGAAAATTGAGAGTAATATTAAACAAATTAGGTAGGTACATAGGTACTGATCGAATAAACTACGGGCTAAATAATTCCCGGAGGGACGGACCCAGCTTGTTTTCTTCAATCGAGAACGAGAAATGTAGAAAATATAATTGCTGCAATTGAGAGTAAGTGCTTGGATTTTTTTCCGTTTCATTAAATTTTTATGTGAAAAAACTCTGGCTACCTAGTATCATATTCTTCTAGTGAAGAAAAAAAGAAACTAACACATTTTATCTCTATTGTTTTTGAAATAAGAAAGAAAATAAAAACAGTTTCTCCAAACACCTTTCAAAAACGATTAATAAATTTTTATAGGAAAACAACTTTTTTGGCTTAGTTTCCTTTTTCCTTCATTTTTTTTTCTCCAATTCTTTCCATTTCCTTTTGTTGCGTGTTCTCCCTTACTTCAGGTTTCTTTCGATTCTCTTTATTCTTTTTTTCTTCAATCGAGAACGAGAAATGTAGAAAATATAATTGCTGCCATGGACTCAAAGATATATCACCTTTCAAAATACTTGAACTTTTTGAAGCCTTTGCATTCTTTACCTTTGAGAAATTCAAGAACATTGAGGAACTGAGAAGGTTGAATATAGGTTAACCCCAAGTTATTTGATATTGTGTTCTAAGAAAATCCTCCGACAAAAGTAAGACTTACAGGTTGTTGTTAATTCAGAAATACGAGTAACTTGGTATTTATTTAATGTGAGAAATTCAAGAACATTGAGGAACTGAGAAGGTTGAATATAGGTTAACCCCAAGTTATTTGATATTGTGTTCTAAGAAAATCCTCCAACAAAAGTAAGACTTACAGGTTATTGTAAATTCAGAAATACGAGTAACTTGGTATTTATTTAATATCTATTTCCATTTACTATTGTTATACCCATTTACTATTTCTGTGAATAGAATCGGTTTTCTGTTCCAGCGACATTTTAATTTAGTCTGTAGAACCGTACGTAAATATAGACGTTACCACTTTCGATATAATATCAAATAGGTAATTATGGACAGGACGTAGCGTAGGTTAAAACTTGATGCATCTCAACTGGAAAAAGCTTGATGCCACTTTCCCCATTCCCATTACATTACTTCCCCCTCCCCCCCGAACCATCCTTCGTTATATTTCTCGGTACAACTTTTATTTATGAAAAAGATTTCAATTAAGACAAAAGAGAACTTGCCATTTTTCTTCATTTCACTCACTTTGTGATGTTTAATGTGATGTTTGTGATGTGATGTTTAAAGTTTAACAAATTTCCTGTTGTTCCCTCAGAACCTCTCCTGATGGAAAAATTTATGTCGGGAAAAATTCTCAACATCTGGAGACATAAGTTGGCGTCGAAAATTGCGAGAAAAATTTATCTTCCATCTGAAGAGAAGACGTTGGCACTACATGCAGAAATTGGAAACTTACTCTTCAATGAAATCACCAAATCTGATGATGAGGATGAAGGTAAGTTGAAATTCATTCTATTATCTAGGTTAGAATTCTAGTATATTTGTTACTACCTATTTTTTCCAATATTGTTGCTGTTGGAGTATCGGGTCTTAAATTTCTAAAGAACATTTTAGGTTGCAATCTTTATCGATTAAAAATCTGCAGCAAATGTTTGAAACCCAATGAACATAAACTTGAAACTAATCTGCAGACTCAGCTTACACTTCCCATTAGTGAAGGAAATAACGAAAATACTCGTAGTAACCCAGAAAAACATTTTAACAAAACACGATATCTCGTATTACACTTCGATTCTTGCGAGTATTGAAAATAATAAATTTCAACTCTTATCCCGTAGTAAAAAGCATTGTGAAAACTTTTCAATTGTGGCTTTCGTACTAAAACCACAAAATGATGAGACTTGGTTTCATAGCGGTAAAACCAAATTATGTCTTTGATTCGGATTAAAAGGACTTCGGAGAAATCTAGCGAAAAGAAAAGACATTTGTACTAGATAAGAGAAATCTTATGTTACTAAAGAGTGTTCAAGGAATAGGAGATGGAGATTTTACGTTCGAATGATATCTCAATTAAAGCTTAATACATACTTACAGTATTGAGCTCAGATCGCTCGAAGTTTAGAATAGAATTCATAGTGCAAAATAATTTCATTAAAACTTCGAGAAATAACATATTTATCTTACTGTTCTAATTTTCATTTACCTAAATGACTCAATTAAATCTAAATTATACAAAAATATTCCTTGATAATTTTTCAAACAGTTAATCCTAAAGCAAGAGATTCCGTCACAAAAAGAACAGAAAATCCAATCCCTATAAAATCTTTAATATATTAAAGGGACTTCGGAGAAATCTAGCGAAAAGAAAAGACATTTGTACTAGATAAGAGAAATCTTATGTTACTAAAGAGTGTTCAAGCAATAGGAGATGGAGATTTTACGTTCGAATGATATCTCAATTAAAGCTTAATACATACAGTATTGAGCTCAGATCGCTCGAAGTTTAGAATAGAATTCATAGTGCAAAATAATTTCATTAAAACTTCGAGAAATAACATATTTATCTTACTGTTCTAATTTTCATTTACCTAAATGACTCAATTAAATCTAAATTATACAAAAATATTCCTTGATAATTTTTCAAACAGTTAATCCTAAAGCAAGAGATTCCGTCACAAAATAACAGAAAATCCAATCCCTATAAAATCTTTAATATCTACGTTCTACGTGGCCTAAAATTGGAACATCTCTCGTATTTCAAGTCTAATGAAATAAAAAACCGCAATGGAAATTCTGTTCAAATACGGCAGGATGTTGAATCTAGCCTGATTGAATTAATAGACCTTTCCTAATGAACATCCGATATTTCAGTGATTTCTCCGAAAATGCTAAACGCCTTTATAAAGGGCTTTTTCATTTTAAACTGAGAAATTCTTGAACCTATCGGTTTCGCTTTCCATGTTTAATCAACTTGAAGAGATGACTTTGAGTGTTCCATTTATCTGGAAATGTTTGGCATTTTCAATTGTATTAGGAGTGGTATTTATAGATTTATACAGTCAACATTAAACTGTACGAGTATATTTATACAGTCAATATTGAACATTACAAGTACAATACAATATTATCAATAGCCACTTGTCATAGAGTGGAGATATACAACACGAGTTTTATTATGAAATACTCGCATAGTCTATACAATAATTATGTTTAGAATATGTTTTCCTTTTCCATATTTTGAACGACATGTCGGAAAAAAAACATGAAATTTATTGGTCCAAAAGTTGAGGTGAAATAAAGAAAAATAAAAAGGAGAAGGAAATAATAATAATAATAATAATGAAAAAACTTGTATCTATTTACACCCTTGGGAACAGGACAGTAATGCCTTACTCCTTCTTGCAGTAATATTTACTTCTATACTTTGAGTGTTTGAGTCTAGTATTTCCTTCTGAAACTTTCCCCACTCTAGAGACATTAAACATTAAGATAACATGGAACTTTTCATTTTATTCAAAACATGGCACAACTTCATGCTCAAACAATATTTTCTCTTTACAGAGAGTTCCGAGAAGCATGAAGAGACAGACAAGTTTGAGAGCGACTGTAGTAAAACACCATTCCATTCTGAACTGCATACATCAGATGTAACGTACACACTACGCCATGTGGAGGAGGCTTGGATACATTTGCTGAAAGCAGGTAAGAGGACGAAAAATCGCACTGCAGATCTAAAGAGCTCTAATATTTCCATTTACTATTGTTATACCCATTTACTATTTCTGTGAATAGAATCGGTTTTCTGTTCCAGCGACATTTTAATTTAGTCTGTAAAACCGTACGTAAATATAGACGTTATCACCTTCGATATTATAATATCAAATAGGTAATTATGGACGGGACGTAGCGTAGGTTAAAACTTGATGCATCTGAACTGGAAAAAGCTTGATGCCACTTTCCCCATTCCCATTACATTACTTCCCCCTAAAAATTATAAAAAACCCCCCCCCCCCCTCCCAGAGATATCGAAATGCCCAGAAAATAAAGAAAGTAAAAATAGTAATAAATAGTAAAAAGACTAAAAAGGAATAAGGAAAATAAAAAGTAATATGTAGGTACCTAATAAGGGAAAACTTACTGGACTATACATCTTGATTTAAATATGTATTTTCCTTCTCACTCACTCCTGTCTCCCTCACTCGAAACCGTTGCATAAACATGTCGCGTGATAACCTTGAACTTGTCTCTACTGTGCTACGCATCTCCTCTCTCGCTCTATGTATTGAAGAAGAATTTGAAAGATAGACTTCTTAATAGTTATCACAAATTATATTGGTCCAATTTGAAAGATTTTGAAAATCTTTAGGATATGAAAAGTCGTGTGATGTTCACAGCAGATTTTTTTTTTTCACTCAGTGCACTAGTTGCTGGGTGCTATTTTTGTATATCACTTAGACTTAGACTACCCTCGACTCTCATTTGTCTGTCTATGCTAGTGTGTACTCGTGTTCACAAAAAAACTATTCAGTTGTGGTTATGTACCGGGTTGAGATGAGCTCGGACAAGGTGAGACAGGACATTGTTTCTACAGTTTGACATGAGAGTGGTAACTGAAAAACAAGGCAAGTTTACCAACCTTGCCTTCCCAACCCGGTACATAACCACAACCTTTCTTTCAGCGGAGGTTACAGAAACGTATTATCTTGGTTAGAATTCTAGTATTTTTCTTACTACCTAATTTTTTCCAATATTGTTGCTGTTGGAGTATCGGGTCTTAAATTTCTAAAGAACATTTTAGGTTGCAATTTTTATCGATTAAAAATCTGCAGCAAATATTTGAAACCCAATGAACATAAACTTGAAACTAATCTGCAGACTCAGCTTACACTTCCCATTAGTGAAGAAAATAACGAAAATACTCGTAGTAACACAGAAAAACATTTTAACAAAACACGATATCTCGTATTACACTTCGATTCTTGCGAGTATTGAAAATAATAAATTTCAACTCTTAACCCGTAGTAAAAAGCATTGTGAAATGTGAAAACTTTTCAATTGTGGCTTTCGTACTAAAACCACAAAATAATGAGTCTTGGTTTCATAGCGGTAAAACCAAATTATGTCTTTGATTCGTATTAAAGGGACTTCGGAGAAATCTAGCGAAAAGAAAAGACATTTGTACTAGATAAGAGAAATCTTATGTTACTAAAGAGTGTTCAAGCAATAGGAGATGGAGATTTTACGTTCGAATGATATCTCAATTAAAGCTTAATACATACAGTATTGAGCTCAGATCGCTCGAAGTTTAGAATAGAATTCATAGTGCAAAATAATTTCATTAAAACTTCGAGAAATAACATATTTATCTTACTGTTCTAATTTTCATTTACCTAAATGACTCAATTAAATCTAAATTATACAAAAATATTCCTTGATAATTTTTCAAACAGTTAATCCTAAAGCAAGAGATTCCGTCACAAAATAACAGAAAATCCAATCCCTATAAAATCTTTAATATCTACGTTCTACGTGGCCTAAAATTGGAACATCTCTCGTATTTCAAGTCTAATGAAATAAAAAACCGCAATGGAAATTCTGTTCAAATACGGCAGGATGTTGAATCTAGCCTGATTGAATTAATAGACCTTTCCTAATGAACATCCGATATTTCAGTGATTTCTCCGAAAATGCTAAACGCCTTTATAAAGGGCTTTTTCATTTTAAACTGAGAAATTCTTGAACCTATCGGTTTCGCTTTCCATGTTTAATCAACTTGAAGAGATGACTTTGAGTGTTCCATTTATCTGGAAATGTTTGGCATTTTCAATTGTATTAGGAGTGGTATTTATAGATTTATACAGTCAACATTAAACTGTACGAGTATATTTATACAGTCAATATTGAACATTACAAGTACAATACAATATTATCAATAGCCACTTGTCATAGAGTGGAGATATACAACACACGTTTTATTATGAAATACTCGCATAGTCTATACAATATGTGTAGAATATGCTTTCCTTTTCCATATTTTGAACGACATGTCGGAAAAAAAACATGAAATTTATTGGTCCAAAAGTTGAGGTGAAATAAAGAAAAATAAAAAGGAGAAGGAAATAATAATAATAATAATAATGAAAAAACTTGTATCTATTTACACCCTTGGGAACAGGACAGTAATGCCTTACTCCTTCTTGCAGTAATATTTACTTCTATACTTTGAGTGTTTGAGAAAAATATCGAACAAGTTATAAAAGACCCCCCCCCCCTCCCAGAGATATCGAAACGCCCAGAAAATAAAGAAAGTAAAAATAGTAGTAAACAGTAAAAAGATTAAAAAGGAATAAGGAAAATAGAAAGTAATATGTAGGTACCTAATAAGGGAAAATTTACTGGACTATACATCTTGATTCAAATATGTATTTTCCTTCTCACTCACTCCTGTCTCCTTCACTCGAAACCGTTGCATACAACATGTCGCGTGATCTATAACCTTGAACTTGTCTCTACTGTGCTACGCATCTCCTCTCTCGCTCTAGAGCTCTAGACGCTCTATGTATTGAAGAAGAATTTGAAAGATAATAGTTACCACAAATTATGCTAGATCTTAGGTAAAGTTAGAACTTATTAGCAATTAAAAGAGGAGAGCCCACCTTTTAAAAGTTTGGCCTTAGCTTGGAGGTGTATTGTGTGTAACCCTTTAATTTGTTGTTAATAAAATATCTTTCAAATTATTAATTATCAATTCTCTCTCTCTCTGTCTCTCTCCTTAGCGCTTCTCTACGTTCTCGCATCTAACCTACCTCTCCTCTCGTCAACTCTTCAGTTCTTGTTTGCAATTCATGAGAAAGGAGCGTGTCCCCTTGCTTTAGTGATTTCTAAATCTAGAACTTTTCTCTTGTGCCTAATTTTATCTCTCTGATTATAGTCATTGCACCCATAATTTCAATTCAATTTCAATTTATTTTTACTGTACAAAATTACCCGAGGGTGTTTACAATGTGGCTTAAATCTTTTTAATGTTAATTTAATAAATAACTAAATTAATATTGAAAAGTTAGGACTTTCAAGGGTATACACAACACTTGGTAAAAAAAAGCTATCTGTTTTCATTTTCCGCTATTGAACTAAATTAAATTATATTGGT